>NW_019416663.1:186719-248656 GCF_000390285.2 Anoplophora glabripennis
AGGCCAGGGAACAGGACCTCCTCGGCCTATCCATTTTTCTCCATACAACTCATTTAAGTGTTGTCTTACATTATGTAGGTAATGAGGTGGCGCCCCGTCCTGCATAAACCATATGCTTTGGCGTTCAATTAAAGGGACATCTTTTAAAAATCCTGGCAAGTCGTTAACTAAAAAAATTGTAATAATCCTCACCATTTAATCGATTAGGCAACACAAACGGTCCGATTAGCTGAACGCCTAAAATGCCTGCCCAAACGTTGACGGAAAACCGAATCTGATGTCTGGACTGAAATATGCTGTGTGGGTTTTCATCAGCCCATTCATGAGCGTTATGAAAATTGACATAACCATCTTTACTGAAGTTTGCCTCATCCGTAAACAAAATGCAAAAATTCGGAATCCGCCTCGATTTTTGCAAAAACCATTGGCAGAACTGCCGACGTGGTTCGTAGTCATTCGGATTTAAAGCTTGAACACGCTGGATATGAAAAGGATGAAGTAGTTGTTCGCAAAGAATTCGCCAAACTACGGAAAAACTTATGTTATGCATACGTGCGACACTTCTTACACTAACCCTTGGATTGTCCTGCACAGCTCTCAATACATTTTCTTCCATCACCGGTGTTCTTACAAATCTGTCTCTGCCACGATCATTTACTCTTGGTTGGAACGAACCATTTTCTCTTAAACGTTGATGGATCCTCTGAAATACCTGTCGAGAAGGAAGTCTTCTATTCGGGTATGCTGCCGCATACAGACGCCTCGCTTCTGATGCATTTCCAGCCGCACGGCCGTACATAAAGTGCATATCTGCCATTTCCGTGTTTGAATATGACTCCATTTTATGAGTTGCAATAATGTTGTATACTTAAATTTTCCACTCACCACTTTTACTAATTAAACACTGCAAAGCTCAATTGACAGTTTATCAATAACTTAAATTGTTAAGCGTTGTGGCAACGTCAGTCTTTTATTTGCCATGGTAAACAGATTTTTGTAATTTTTGGCCTAATAACTTAAAGAGCAGAGTAATTTTCAAACTCAATTTACTCGAAAACCGTTGGAAATATCGATTTGGACAAAGATAATATTTTTTACGTAAAATTGTTAAGATTTTATAAATCTGTAGAAAAAATTGTAAAAAAATCGATGTAAAAAAAATTACGGGCCGAAAACCCCCTTCACCAACCTAAATGGGACGCATATGATTTGCATATCGAAAAACGGAATAGCCCATGTTATTTAACGTAAAAAGATATGTAAGAACCATATATTTTTTTCTATTTATTTGCGACCGTTTTGTCAATAACAGAAAAAAAAAACAGTTTTGTTTGAGCCCTTTTAAGGGAATATAACTTCCTAAGGGTACGTTTTAGGGCACATGTTAATAGGAACTTTTTGGCTTATTTTAATGCGTTATAAACGCAGCAGAAGTTTGGAACCCTATTTTAGAAACACCCTGTATAAGTAAGTCTGAATCATTTTATTTTGATCTCAGGGTTTATCGAATAGGCCATATTTTCTAGGAGGTATTTAACATAAAACAGGTTGCAGCAGTTAATTACTAAACAAAATAAGTTCACTTTAGAATATAACAATTTTACTGAACAAGAGAAATTTGGTGGCACACCACAGTGCCGTAGGGTTGTTGATATTTAAAAATATATTTTCCGTACTAGGTATGTCAAATGTATAAAAATTTAAAGAAGGGAGGTTTTTTATTTATTTTTTTTATTATTTTTTTTATGAAAATTGGAAAAATGTATGTCTTCCGTTCAATACAACTAAACAATTGATAGTCAAGTAAGATAAAACTTAATAAAAAGTGTCAACAGTTATTAATCGTAAATACAGAAAAATTGCTGTAACAGAATTTTGATTTTGGTGATACTGTGATACTAAAATAATATCGTTGATCAGAATTTTGCTAAAATTATGAAATAATAGTGTTAAAATGATTTTGAAGTACACATTACATGCTTTTGTAGCAATAATAATGATAAAATCTATGCAACCATGACTATGACATAAATTCAGTATTATTTGGGTATTTTGCCTGTGAATACATCCTTGCGCCAAAAGTATCAGTTAAGGATTGTTTTATAGGTTTATGAAAATAGTTTTGCCTAATCGAAAATCTCACACTGAGAAAAACTATACAAAATACAAAAAAGAATCACGCTCTTTAAAAAATTGTTTAAACTGATGGTGGTAAAAATACTTTAAAAAATAAAGAAAAAAAAACGAAAACTATACTACAAATAAATAACTTGAGACAATATAAAAATTCATTTTCATATTTGATTGGAAATAATTGACTCTTATATGACTTCTTGGTAACAAAAATATTATTTTCATAAATACATATTTTTTTTAATTCTTAGTGCTAGAGCTCAAATGTGCCTGTAAACTTGAATAACTGCGACAAATCCAACAAACTAATTTAACGAAAAGTGGAGTGCAGTGCCTGCATAATCTGTTACCATGTCAAGTGAGCCAGAGACACACAAATACAAGGGACACTCCACTGGGACGGTCCGGAAGAACAAACATAGATCCAGATCGACCCCTAGGCGCAACGACTTGGAGAAGCCCAAAAAGAGGAACATGAGCGCCGCAACTTCGTTCGCTTCTATTCCTAATGCAATTATGCTCTCGATACTGAATAGCGGCCTACTTCCAACTAGCAGATTTAATGGTGAGTAATGGTTCACTTACTTTTTTATTTGTTCATTGCGGCATATTTCTCAATTAATAGTAATTATTGCTTTAATTAGTGGAGGAACGGGTGATAACATAAAACCACACTTTGGTTTTCGTCGATAAATTAAGGCCCAATATGACCATTATTGTTTGTTTATTAGTCGACTCCAGACCAATATTTGTATAAACGGATTATTTTAAAACAATTTTAAATATTTCTAGTTTACATGGAATTATCACACATTTCTTTTATTGTGAATAGCCAAAGTTCTTATACCTAATAGTTATCCGCAAACTCTCCGTTTTTTAAATAAATGTTATTTAAAATTAATAAATGATATAACTCGTTTCCAACTGCAAAAAATCTATGTAGAAAACCATGTAAACAATATTTTATTTCAAATTTGGATTAACGGAATACGTTTAAATCAAAACGACTCATATTCAAACCGACCCAAACTAACCTCCACGAAAAATAGAAGAAACATCTATCTAGAATTGGTTCGTTCTTTCATATAAAATCCGGTGAACTATAGTAGTTTATTTGCATCTACAATTTTCAATGTTCTATACAGGGTGTTTCTGAAATAAGTGCATACCTTGAAAAGGGTGACAGAAGGAACGAAAATGAGGAACTTTTTTAAGCAACTGATGATCCAACTACCTACGTCAGTTTTTGAGAAAATTAGTTAAGAAAATGAACCATAAATGCAAGCCGACCCTGTGCATCTTATGCACGTGCACAGCCAGAATGCTTCGGACCCAATACATGCGTGAAGCGCTTCTCTAATTGGGTGACGTTCCACGTGACTTCCACAATCAAGCAAATCTGCTGTCTTATATTCTTTAGTTGTGTATTGCAAGTATTACTTTACCGACGTATAAAATGTTTTCTGATCAAGAACTAGCAGATATGTTGTTAAAGCACGGAGAATGTCAGTACAATTTAAATGAGACTAGTCATTTGTATGCGGTCCATTATCGTAACAGACGACAACCTAACAGTAGAACAGTGCAAAAGGCAGTTCAAAGGTTACGGAATACCATATGAAGGTAATGGACGGGAAAGGCCGCAACATGTTTTCAACAACGACAACCTCTTTGAGAAAAATCCGAGGCTCAGTACACGCGACATTGGCCAAGACGGGGGTGTATCTAACAGTACGGTGTAGCGTATAATACGGGGACAATTATTATACCCCTAGCATGTACAAAGGATGCAGGCATTAAATCAGCCCCGTATGGGATTTTGCCAATGGTTTCGACATCAAATAGATCCGGATTTTACAAGCAAAGTGCTTTTTACGGTTAAATGTTGTTTTATTGGAGACCGCATACTAAATTTTCACAATATTCACTATTAGTATGATGAGAATCCTCACGTTGTGCAAAGATCTCTGTTCCAGCAGCGGTTTTCAGTGAACGTGTGGCGTAGTGTCTTTGGTGACTCGGTCCGATAGAGTTACGTTTAGATGGTGCTGCTTACTTAGAGTTTTTAACAAACGCCTTACCGGATTTGTTGGAAAACGTTCCTTTACAAATTCCTGGCCAAATGTTCTTCATGCATAATAGTGCCTCTTCCCATGCTTCTTGTGCAGTTTGGGAATTTTGCATACCAACTTTCCGGAAAGCGACCCTGTACGTTGGCCAGCACGAAGTCCGGGTATGAACTCTCTGGGCTTTTTTTTTCATGTTTTGAATTTAAAACGTAATGTTTGCGAATTTACCATCAGCTGCTTAATAAAAGTTGCTCATTTTCATGCCCTTTATCACCCTTTCCAAGAAAAGCACTTATTTCAAAAACACGTTGTATATTGTTTTAATAGTAATATAATTGGAAGGTCATATTTCCAGTAACCTGAATTCGAACGAGTTTTAAAGATGTCTTTATCGTGCGATGAAAACGTTTAGTAATACTTTTACTTTGAGGACAATAAGAGGTATGTATTAAGTGCAATTTCAAGTATAATTATAATGAACTCTTTTAATATATGTATTTGCCTCGAAATTCGTACATATCTTGATCAATAGTTGTAGGCCGAAACGACTGATATATCCCGTGGGTAATGTTTCAACCGCTATTTTTATCATAATATGCCCAAGAGGATATGCTTCTGCTCGATCAATGTCAAAATATAAGTATAATCATTAATAGTAGACAATATCTAAAGTGATATATTCAAGTCTACCTTGCGGAACATTAGATTATCCCATTTCAGCTTTCCTGTGTTTATAAACCTATTTTTCTGTAGCGATGATTTTAGAACATAATTATATGTAGTGTTACAGCGATGTTACCACAAACTTTGATATTCCTCCTACCAACTCACACAAAATAAAAAAACAAGAATAAAGACTTTTTCTAAAACGATTCCTAAGGGCTCTAACCCGTCAAGAATTGGACACACACTTTTTGATAAATTGTTAAATTGAAGATATAGACATCAAATTTGTTATAGTTTAGATTCCCAGTTCAAAATCTATACCTAACAAAGTTAGGCGGATTTTTAGCAGCCTTCTAGGTTCAACTAAAGGTAAAATTAGTAAATATTTGTGATTTTCTGTCACAGTGCACATCGAGCGGCGCCTCCACCATTTTTTGTTTTTAATTTTTAATTGGACATAATTACTATGTTAGAACCGTACATATTTTTAAAATATAAGCCTAGAAAATCTTACTGTCTGCTAATGCAATTTTCATAACAAAATTTAACACATAACGCAAAACATGAATATGAAAGTTAAGTATTCAATTCCAAATATCGATGTCAGACGTTTCTCAAAAATTAATTATGAATCAGTGCTGGTCTTTTGTTAGCACAGTACCGTGCATGCAGATTCTCTTCATCCCATAGATGTAAGTTATGAGAGTTAAGAATGACATTTCTTGTAAAACCAGATTCATTTGACAGAGAAAATATAAAGATCACGAGAATTATGTGCAAATTATAAAATGGCATTACTTACATGACAATAGTCTACTTGGCAAATTACAGTTTCAATGTTCTGCATTTAGTGTAAAATTTACCAACTTCACACGTTGGTAATATAGTAGTAATTTTCAATTAAAAATTAAAAAATATATGAAGGATACTATTTACCGATGAATCTGGTTTTACAAGAAATGGTATTTTTTAATTCCCATAACTTACATTTATGGGATGAAGAGAATCCTCACAGTACTGTGCTAACAAATGGCCAGCACCGATTCATAATTAATGTATGGGCAGGAATAGTGGATAATAATTTAATAGGTCTATACGTTTTTAAGAAACGTCAGAATAGACACCGATATTTGGAATTGAATACTTAACTTAGGTACTTTAAGTTATTCTTGTTTTCTTTTTCTATTTTGTGTTATGGTATAAAGTATGTTTGCCAAATTTTATTAGTGAAAATTACATTAGCAGACAGTAAGATTTTAAAGGCTCTTACTTTAAAAATATGTAGGGTTCTAACATAGTAATTATATCCAATTAAATATATTTTTTTAATGGTGGAGGCGCCGCCCGATGTGCACTGTAACATTAAATCACAAATAATTCCTAAACTGTTAATTTTGCCGAGTTGAACCAAGAGAGTATCATCCTTGGCAAATCCAAGGAATTTATTTTTGATACTGGCAAATTGCGATTGTCATCTGTGCAAAGTTCTGGGTTGTTAACCATTGAGCATAGTCCGTCCTTGGCGTTCTGGGCATAATGAAGTTTCACTAACAACATCAAAAACAAGCTGTACGCATGTGTTATCGGTCACCAAATTTGCATCATGCTGAAGTTAATAGTGTAGACTGTAAAAAGAAATTACTTAATAATTTTCACCTTTGAGTGCCCGCAACTTGTTAACGAAGGCCCGTATGAAAAAAAATTATATGAAGAACTGATATTATTTTGACCTCGTCTATCTATCTCGACTTTTTTGTATCAAGTATTGGGACACCCTGTATATCTCTATATCTCTTGGTACATTTCAAAGCGCATCATACTCGTCCGCTTACAAAATTTGGTAAAAATAATGCTGAAATTTGGTTATATCACCGAATGAGCATAAAGTAACAACAAATATAAAGATATTAATTTATCGAGCAGTCCCATCAATTGATTAATATCTTTTATATTGCCTGTCACACACTGTATATTATAACCATTTTATCATCCACTACTAAATATAACAGCATTGGGGAATCTTTGCAGTAAAAGACCAAAGCACTCTCGGGAAAAGTTAGTATAGATGCTCAAAGTAAACGAGCAAATCATAACAGTCGGCAAATATTAGGTCCTAAACAAAGGAAAAGCAATATTTGAAATGCCTGAAAAAATGAAAAATGATATTTCCAACATTTGAGCCCAAATTTAAAACAAAATAACAACGATATCAGTCTCTTTGAGTCTTTTGGTATCACTTTCACTTAAATTGGATTACTAAGAACTTGTCAATACGAGTACAACATCAACATTTCTTTCTAAATCATATAATATAATTATTTCTTATTCACTCACACGTTGCCTTTTTTGATAAAACTTAATTTTTATTAACTTGTAACTATTATTTTATTTAGATTGTTTCTTAATATATATTTCTAATTACAGGTAAATTTTATCTGTCGTTACCTCTCTGTATACTCGTAAATGTCATTATTCCGAAATAACTTTATAATACTCTCAAACCGCAGTTCCTCGTAAAACACCATTGTGGGTCAGTAGCTTATTTTTAAAATAAACAGAGAAATTCATTTGATAAGTAAAATGCTATTTTCACAGTATAACTGAGATTTTATTACTACTTGAGCAAATATACAAACCGACTTCAATTATAATAAAGTCTACAATATATGTAATAATATAATGAACCTGTCTAGTAGTGGTCTTGCACTTTCTTCGTTATTTAATGCGTACACCCGAATGTCACTATATTAGAAACATGAAAAAGTACTTTAATTTATACCAAAATAGACAAACTAAAATTAGTTTTATCTTTTTCTGTTTTCACAGATGATATTTTGGGTGGCAATAACATTATTGAATTATTGTTTATTCCAATTCTATTTTTGTATTCATGTTTCGAATAAAGTTTTAATAAAGATATATATACCGGATAATTGTTATTTTACTAAGAGGGAATTTCAATTTGATTACAACTGAATGTTGTATAAATATTTATAATTTCACAACAATCTTGACTTTGTAGTAAAAAATAAAACAAAATGTTGGCCAAACTGTCAATACAAATGTATGATATATATATATATCTTTAAACAGAAAATTTAGATAAATAACAAATATTTTGGGTGGTCAAATGCTTGTAAAAACTACCTGTCGTGACGAATGTTTAATGATATCTAGTCTAATAGCGTATATGAAAGTGGTTTTGTAAAAATTCCAAATATTCCCGTAAAGGATACAGTAAAATGTGTGACTTAATAAGCATTCCATTCACAATTCCCGTCCACACATCCACGGATTTTTTTTGCTGGAAAATGGCTGTCTTGATTTCATGAAACTTCCTTCAGCCCAAACATGATCATTTTAAAAGGTGATGATTCAGTTTCGAATAAACGTTGCCTCGTCCATAAATAAAATTTTTGTAAAATTTTCGTCCTCTGTTGCTGCAAGATCCATTGAACTGAAATACACTAAAATCTGGGGTTAAAAGGGATAGAATTGATTTTCAAGCAATATCCTTCACACTTTAGTTTGGCTTGTATTCTTCTAACGTTCGATTTCTCGAGTACATATTATGGGATTTTCCTTGACAAGATTCAAAATTTTATTCTTGGTCTCCCTGCATGCGCTCCACGATGTTCACGTAGATCACTAGTTTCCCTATCACATTGAAAAAGATTAATAAAACTTCTAAAGTTGAAATGGAACCATTAGGAATGCTTTTATCGTATAAACGACAAGCAGCAGCCGCATTTTGACGACACGTAAATAAATAACGTATCTATCATTATTCTCATAAACATGGGCCCATCAAATAATAATTTTAAAGAAATTAAATTTCGCGACACATTAACACGGCTATTTTAACTAACTGACAAGCCAAAAAAATTTCAACATGCAAAAAAAAAACAATAATAACAAAATATAGTCGTACAGAAACCTTTCACAACCAAGTTATTGCTGTGTTTACTAAATTTTATGGTTTATTTTTGGAAATCTCCGAAAAAGTTAATTAGAAAGCTGTATATTTTTATGAATAGAATACATGGTTAAAATTATGCAATCAACTTAAAAATCATCCTATACATATCTATAAAACTTAAACTACAGCTTCCTGATGACATTTGTAATAGAAAAGTTTTATACTAATGAGTTTTATCTTCGAGTTTATTTTTTGTAAATTAAAGTTCATTTATTCAACGAAAATGAAGGCCAACTATGTGTTATTTATTAGAAACTTTGGAATTGTTTTTATACTCGTACAACCCGAGATGCAACCTTACAATTTAAGTCGGTATAATCTAATACTAGTAATACTAAAATACGGTTAGGTTATATTGTCAAAAAGTTTGTGCAGTCAACTGATTTTGTATTTGTATTGAATTCATTATTCTCTTAGTTATTAAATATTAAGCATCGTCCATCGACCCATCAGTGTTAAAAAGTGAAAGTCTCCAGACAAAAGTTTTTAATTTGTAATTCCACGATAATGACAATGTAATTTTTATAAAGAAGTAAAAAATAAGAATAGCGTGCCGATTACATTAAAAACGAGATTCTTATTTCTTAATTTGCTTAATTTTTAGTTTGTGCACAAAATGAACCGAAAAAGCAATACATTTACTATTTCCGAACGTGTCGATATGGTGTTAGTGTATGGTGCAGCCGGAGAAAATGCGCTCGTGGCGACTAGGCTGTACCGGGAACGATGGCCGCAATGTCACCCCCCATGTGCAAATACAATCCTACAGTGCGTTTAGCGGCTGCGAGATACGGGAAGTGTTATTCCTCGAGGAGAAGCACGTGGTCAGCAAGTGAGCCTTAATGTTGAAGATCGAATGCATTTTTGCAGATGGTTTTTACGGCAAACGTGCCAATCAAGTAAACTTTCCTGCTTATGTTTGTGTAACAGATGAGGCGACATTTAGCCGTGATGAAGTGAATTTCCATAATATGCACATATGAGTCGATGAAAATCCTCACGCGATTAGGGAAACTCATTTTCAACATTAGTTATCGGTAAATCTTTGGACTGGCATAATAGGCGATGTACTTGTGGGTCCTTATTTCTTTGAAGAACGACTAAATGGACCAACATATTATGCCGACTTTTTGGAGAACCGGTTGCATGAATTATTGGACGATGTGGCATTACAAGTTCGGGCACGCATGTTTTATCTTCAAGATGGGGCTCCTCCACACAGTACTCGAGAAGTAAAGACACTTTTGAATGAAATTTTTCCTCAGCGATGGATTGGAAGCTTTCGTCCTGTGCCGGTCACCCGATCTAACTCCAATGGATTTTTATCTTTGGAGTCACTTGAAGTCATTGGTTTACAATACTCCAATTGCTACGGTGGAAGAATAGCGAAACCGTATACTTGAAGCTGCTGACACAATTAGGAAAATACCTGAATTTGTGAAAATATTCGCCAAAATTGGATGCGTCAGTGCCATGCCTGTATTCGCGCTAACAGGGATCAATTTCAACATTTTCTCTAGAAATGGTAAGATTTATTTCATTTTGTTCCATATTTTAATGGAGTTTGTTTAGTGCACGCAGTTGGCAACTACAGATGCTGTGGTTTTGTTTGCGAACTCCTGCAGTAACAACAATGCATTTAAGATAGTAATTACTATTAATTATTATAATAAGAAAATATCAGTTTTTTTATTATCTATTTTTCTTAGTTTGTACTTTTGCATTGAAAAATTCCCCAAAAATCGAGAAGTATTTTTCTATCTTTCAACGACGATTTGTTTACGCGGCAGCACGTAGCTCATCGTACAGCGTATAGCAACTTTAATTTACAAAAAAAAAACGTAAAAATAAAACTTTTTCGTATAAGACTTTTCTATTACAAATATCGTTAGGAAGCTATAGTTTAATTTTTATAGATTATACACGCCACAACCTGTATAGTCAATTCTAAACAATTCGACTACAAAACTTTATGAGAATATACAGGTTCAAAACAATACATTAAACTCTCCTTATCTGTTTTTGTTTCTATCTAGAAAAGAATGGCAAAGTTTTGATAGTTGTTTGTATAATATTTTAGTTTATTTGTTGATCCTGCACATAGTTAAATTGCGTGAGCATGTTAAATTTAATAAACAAATCTAAATTTAAATTCTTTATTAAGAAACAGGTTTTGAAAAAATTTGTAAAAAGTAGTTTTTTTTATTAACAACCTATACCTCAAACACTTATAGGACAAATTCAAAAAATTAAACACGGTTGTGTAGAGAATTAAAATACCTTTCAAACGATATGTCACTTAACCCTCCTTCCCTATTAAGATTTTTGAGGGAGGGTAGAGTCTGTTACAAAAAATTTTTGTGAAAAGATGTCCCTCTTCGGTCAAAAATGAACCTGTCACGGCGTTTTTAGGAAAAATAATTTTTCTGAGAAATGGCAACAAAAATTACTAAAACTTTACCTTTTTTCCACCCCATAGGGATGACGCAAACATTTCCCAAATACAAACGAACTTAAAATTATCTTAAATTGAAGCGAATTTAAAATTTGCTTACATTGTGACCTACAAAAGTTTTCTCAGCTGTTCGGTAGCAAAACTCGAGAATACAGACAAAGACGTAGAGAAAAAAAGATAACTGAACATCATTGTTGTCACATAGAGACGGCGGGCGGCGCGGCGCGGCGGTACTCAAGCGGCGAAAATGAAAACGAACTTTAAAGTCACTTACTCTCACTCTATAAGAATTTTCACAGGAACATTATCTTTTCTAGTTAAGTATTAGTTTATAAAATGTGTAACTAAATTATATCTAATTTTGTTACATTTATTTATTTTTGTAATGTACACACCTGTAACTACTTGGCATTACACCATCTTGTGTCTACCCGCTTGGCAAAATTATGCGCGCTTTCTTGTTATAAATCAGTAACCCAAGTGATCCACCGCGTTCGGATAAGAAAAATTTGAAGTGCTCATCGGAAATTCTGCCGAAAACGGTTTCATGTTTTTTGGAGGGGAGGTATGTCAAACGTCGAAAATTGAAGGATTGACCTAGACGACCTCTTTGTGAATGGTAGGTGATTTTTGCTTTTCATTCAATCACTTCAAAAAAATGTTATACAGTGATTGTCAATTTTAAATACTATTAAAACGTTTTATTGTAGTTGGTTAGCGTGACCAACCCCTAACCATCGTATCTTGGACTCGTTTCGTGCTGCAGAGCAATTTTCCTTGCGTAAGCTATTTCCAGTGCGAATAAAATATACTGCTCTAAGGTGCAAAATAAAGTAGCAAAGCTGAAAGTGGAAAGCCGGATTGCAGTGGAAATGCATACTTCATTTGCTGCGGCGCTACCGTACTCCATTCGGGAGCGATAAATTTGAAGTTGGGTGCACGTTAGCAAACAGACAACTATATACAACTTTTTTAATTTTTCATAAATCGTGGTGTTGGATAGAGCAAATAATACAAACTAAATTTAATTCTGTTCAAATATTATGTTCAATCTTGTCAGTCTCTTTTAAATAAAATTTTAAGATTTCGTTTTTAGTTATTTTTCATTAGTTATCTGAAAATATACTACGAGAAAAATGTTAACATATGAAGGTCTCGAAAGCTACTAAAAATGAAGCTAATTTATACCTAACTGTTTATAGGTGTCCGAATATACCAAACAAAAATACAGTGGTTTAGAGATTTCCATGACCTGTGTTAATATTTAAAAAACGTTGGTTATGCCGTGTCCGTAGGCTCTGTGGAGGTGGACCAGCCATAAGAACCCTGATATTCATTTCGACTCTTACTGGGCCATTACAGATGAAACCGCTCCTCAGATGATGTTTCCAAGCATTGAAAGCATTGAAGCATGCAAATATACGCAAATAAATAACACCTTGATTGTATACATATCCCATATATCTCCTTACTCTCTTAAAGATTCCTGCATTTTATTTATCATATTTATTATGAATTCGTTTATACTTTTTTTTTTAACTTTAACACTCTGTAATACAAAAACAAGTTTCTAGTTCAAATACTTAAATAGAAATGAAAGTACCTTTAAACTGGACAAGGAAAAGTCTCCTTCATTTGTGACGTGTTAATGTGTGACCTAAATTCTGATTCTGGTTCTGATAATTCTAAATTTATGTGAATTTAATTTATCATCACTAATTTGTACCAAAATGATAAAAACTATGCTAGGAAGGAAAGTTTGTTGTTTGTCGAAAATTATGTTATTTTAAGCTAAAGTTGAAAGTGAAGGAACTCAAAACTATTTGTTATAACAGTTTCTCATTTTCTGAATTACTTCTTCATAAAACTCTTCACTTACAATGAATTGTAAATAAGGTTTTACTGAATTGATATTTCCTTGGGCTGTTATTTTTGTTGAATAATTTTCATTTATCCCAGCTTTTGCTTAATAGCTTACAGAAGTTGCTCGATTAGAATGATTTATAAATCAAAACTTTTTGTGATCAAAACCAGTTTTTTTTGCAGAAATCATTGACAATTTCGTGATTTCATTCCTAATAACTGGTATGTTTTTGTACCATACATTAGTTTTATTGTCATTCTGAATTTGATGTTAAAAATAGTCGATTTGTCTTTATATTTTGGCACCTCATTTTTATTTTATACAATCTAAAATAAGGAAAATCATTGAAAAAATCCGAAACCACACATTTTACTTTATTGAACGGGTCAAATGTCTTCATTAGCAATGAACCAATTGCCGTCGGTTAATGTGCGTCTCTTTCCTTGCCACATTTTAGAAAATATGGGGTTGTATTCAATTTTGTCAGTACTTGCTTCATCATAGACCTTTTCTTCTAAAAAAAATGAATTAGAAATTTGACTAACTCACCTCCTCGAAAGGCTAGCTCATAGAGTAGTAGTAGTAGTAGTAAAGGGGCGGCCTCAGCCTGGCAATTAGGCCACAAATGGGCCCTTTCTGCCTACCCCGCCGTCCCATCACCTAACCACTCTCTGCCTCTGACCCTCCTCGAACCTACCCGACGCCCTAATGAACGCCAGGATTTTGGTTCATGGAAGGTCTCTCACCTCAATCCCTTGCAGCTCTTCAGCACCAAAGACTTTATGTTTTATTCTCCCATAGTCTGCACACTGTCCCAGAAGGTGGACAGGGGTGTCCTCCCCTTCGCCACATTTCGGGCATAGAGGGTCCTCCTCAATTCCTATTAAGCTTAAATACCTCCTAAGTCTGCAGTAGCCTGTCAGAACCCCCACCATTTGGTTTAGGGCTCTTCGACTGAGGCTCAGCAGCCATCTCGTCTTGAATTTGCTAGGTCCATGTATAAAACTATGGGCCTGACCTCATAGCTCATAGATATAACATGAAAAATTTTCTTTTGAATATCGTCTAGAGTATTTTCATCATAATGCTGGAAAATTTTTGGAAATTCTTTGTGGGTGAAAGCCGATGGACTTTCTTTACTTTTTTCTGAATAAGTTTGGAATATTTTATTTCAGTATTTCTTATATCCCTGACAGAGTTAAATATCTCACCATTAAATGAATCTATCACAATAATCACAAAATCTTCATTATATTTTTCCCATAAGAAGTTTAGCTGTCACATTCCACACAGTCTTTTTTCACATATTGCTCCCCAATCTTTTAAAAACAAGCAATTTTTTCCACTGAGGTACTTCCATAATACACCAACAAGAATCTACTGACAGTTTAAAGGATTATGAATTTAATATAAAAAAAAAACAGAATAAAAAAATTATTTCACAAATTTCGACCAAAACTTTTTTATCAGGAAAAATCTTTTTACATGCCTAAAATCTCCTAAAAAACGGTATAGGTCCCATTAATTTTTATAAAAATATGGTCACTTTAATTTTCACGAGCGGCCGCTGTGATAAGGCATGTTTAAAGACATCCACTCCAGTCAAATTAAATCATATAACCTGATAATTTGAAAAAATTGTTAGCAGATATTTTATTGCACTTTTTCACGAGAAAGGGTATGTAAAATGATAATATCAAAAAAGTAACTTGAAAGAAATGACGCTAAGTTGGCAAATTGCAAATAAGTCGCAAAATTACGTTAGTTCTTTTGTGTTGTAGGCAATTAAATTACCTACAATTTAAGATACCTAAAGTCATTTTTCACCAATTTGCGTAAAATAAAGATTACACTCGAAAAAATTAGTTTTCGAAAATTGGGCATGCATTATAATTGAATAAAGCAACGGATGTTGATGAAATTTATGGAAAAAAACTGTGAATCCAATGACCAGCATGTGTACTAAAAGCCAATTCAATTGACCGTGAAATTGTTGCTCCACTTATTTGTTAATTAATTTCGTTCGTTTTTTGCTAACTAATTGTTTAATTACTAGACGTTAATTTCAGAAGTAAATATCGCAGATAGATTCTAATTGATCCAAAGAAACGTATGGAAAAAGTTGAAATTAAGTTGCTCTTAAGTACAAAGTAGGATGTGCAAAACAGCGTTATAAACAAATTGTCCAAGGATCAGGCAAAAGCCGCTGGGAAATTCGCTCTATTTGAATTAAATAGAGCTTATTTTATTTATAATTGTTAATTAAGTTGGACGTATCGAATCGGGATTTTAGAGACAATTAAAAAAAGGGTTAGTTAAATTTTTATTTTCAAAAACTTAATTTCAACTTTTTGACCTTTATTTTACAGTTAATAAATTACTGAAAAATTATTTTAGATACCTTAAATTGTAGGTAATTTAATTGCCTGCAATATAAAATTACTAATTTTCCGTTCTAGATTTTCATGGGCAGTAAAAAAAGTGAAAGAAGACGTAATTTTGCAATTTATTTGCATTTTCCAACTTAGCGTCACTTTCGAATTACTTTTTTGATATAATCATTCTACATGCCATTCCCAGTCATACAGTGCAATAAAATGTCTACTAATAATTTTTGTACATTCGAACTCTACATCGACTGGAGTAATCAGCACTGAAGATATCTGATATAATATAAAAGTAATGAAATACTGAGTGTTTAACTTCGGGCACATCATACAAAAATTCTTACATTCGCTTTGATTTTAAAAATACGTCTTGCCTTTTTACCTATTTAAGAAGTCCGTTTTCGTTTCGCCATAAACTGCTTTTTATGGACGATAATGCGCCTCATAAATAAACACGTGACTCGTAATATGGATTAGAATGTTGTCGGTTGCCGGGTTGCCGACTGGTGAAAATGTGGAGAAAATTGCGCCCGCGTTCACGTCATTTGCATACCCTAGCTGTTTACAAACATGTTTCTGCGTCTCAATCTCAGAGCCACTGAAGGTTTTCTTTCTCCGCAAATATCGATCTAATTACAGCGTAAAGAAGTTTTGTTTGCCAAGAAAATATGGTTTGTTAAGTTTTTTCTATTTCTGATATTATCTTACACTGAAATCATAATTTGAAAATAAATATTTTCATACCACGTTCTGAACTTAAGACTTAAAGAAAATTTTAAAAGCGTAAATGTTTCGTTACCATGGTACAGGGTGTTAAAGTTTCCATAATTTTTCTGTTTTCTCTTTGTATCTCTCACAGTTTTTGAGATATGTAGATCAAATTTAGAACGTAGGCTAACTTAGATTACCTGCATCATTAGCCCAGCCTAATAGTTGTCACGGTCTGCCATACACTATACTGATTTTCAACAAGAATACCTTTTTTATGTAGAATTGTCCACGGAATTTAAAAATGAATTCCAAACGATTATTAGGTTATTGGCGTAGAAGTTGAGGTGAAAAAATCCCGCTTTACCACCCATTCCTACGCCAATGAAATAAAAAAAAATTGTAAATTTTACAGCAAATTATGCACGCACGTGTTAACACCACACCAAATTTGAATCAATTTGTTATGTACAGTGATACTCAGACCCTTGCTTGATAAAGTAATTCTGAATTATTTAGTGAGTTATATTTGTGGTTAAAGTTTGATTCACCCGAACTCAAACACGCTGTATGTAGACATTTGTACATAAATTGGGTTTTCTATACTTATTTGTTAATATGTAAAAAAATATATTGAATTACTAGAAATAGAATAAACTGCTAAATCTTAAGTTTTAAATTAATAATTGACACTATACTACTTACAAGTAAAGGTGTACCTCGAGGTAGTATTTTAAGTCCCTTGCTTTTTGTTCCATATATATTTACTTCAGTCACCTTGATTTTTGTCTTTCACATCAGTATACTGGTGATACTCACAATCAAATCTATTATTCTTTTGATTATTATGACCTGGATATGGCTGTTGAAAATATTGATTCAAATCTTGCTGCTATCAGTAGACATTCCAAAGTTCTTGGATTAATTATTAATGATTGTATGACAAAAATTTTAGTGTTTGGTAGTCACCGTAATCTTATTCTTTCAAGTAAATCTTTTAATGTTGTATTAAATAATATAACGTTACAACCAGTAACTACTTGTAACAATCTTGGTTTAGAATTGGATGTAAATCTCAGATTTAATTCTCATGTGTCTAATTTGGTAAAAACGTCTTTTGGTAAATTAAAACTTTTTTATACGTATGAAGATATTTTATCTACTTGTGTTAAGTTACGAATAATTCTTTCTCGAGTAACATATTGTGATATCGTGTACTGGCCTGCATTGTTAGAAAGAGATAAATATTCTCTACAAAAAAATCCAAAATGCTTGCCTTGGGTTTTGTTATAACATTAGAAAATATAAACATATATCTGTAGGTTTGTACGACTCTAAATGGACTCTAAATCAAATCTGTCCGAATTCTCTCAAATTCAGGTGTTGGCATTGGTTCCCGATCTACACCCAACTGAATCCATCCAATTCTAACGCTGATGCTCGAACTGGCTTGCATTGAATCCCGGTCTATACGCGACCTATTATTGACCTCAAAACTGCAAGATATTATCGAGCATGACAATCCAAATGCGTTTTATCAATGAATTAATTAAATAAATATAATGTCTTAAAATGATGCAATATATTTCCATGAATAATTAATTAGATTCTGAAATCTTGGCAATCCCCGAGTATTTATCTTTTAATTTAAAAATACGCTTTCCATTAAAATTTGTTTTTCTAATAAAATCCGCATGGGGAAATATAAACGAAATTATTCTTTATAATATATACAAAAAAATGTAGTCACATATATTTGATGTTGTCAGTAGTGTCGTAAATATCAAATATTTCACGGATATCGCTATAATATTGAACGTCAGAATGTGTAGAAGTTATTGAAATGAGTGTAATATATAAAGCGAAGCGTACTAAAAATATCAAGTAAAGATCCTGTTAATCAATTTATTTTAATTTCCATGTCAAATAAAAAACTAATGTTCATTTCTTATTTTCTGATATTTATCCGCAACATTAAAAGCACCTTAAGAGAAACTCACTTTTGAAGTAATTATTCACTTAGATTGGTTATTTGGAGCCTACAGAACTTTTGGAGGGTTCAAGGCGACTGCAAAATCAATGTTTTCAAATAAGCTGATGGAAAATATTTGCTTATTTATGAAGTCTTAATTTGTAAATTCTTTTGAAATATCGCTTCCCTCAAATTTCTTCATTTTATTGTTTATAATTAATTATTTAAAACTTAATGCATGAAATGATTAATTCATTAATTTTTTTATCTATTCTTTCTAATCAATCATATAAACGTTTTGGAGAATAGCATTTATTTTCCAGAAAAATCATTAAAACATGTTTATGTCTTACGAATAAATAGAAATAAACAGATTGCAACTTTGACAATTATTTAATTTAAAATTTAAAAATTTTAATCAAGAAATAAGGATATATTTCCATAATTTTTAATACAGCTTTTTACATGAACAAAATATTTTTTATTAGTTCAAATAATCAGGTTTTTAAACAATTTATTGAATGATTTATTTTTTCTAAAATAGATTTTTGTATCACATGAATAAACTCTTGCATAGATCTTGGAACACTAATAAATAATATTTTAGTTCAATATTTATTTAATGAAAGAGCTATTTACGAATTGGTATTTGTTTTATTCTACCGATATATTATAATAAACGTAAGATCAAAGAAACCAGGTGAAATAAGAAATAATATTCCATAAGCCTCCTAAAATTTCATTGCACTTTTTAAAACACATTGTATTTTCTAAAAGGTCCGTTTAAGAAATTATTCGTTTCCAAAATATTATATTTCTATGGATAGATACTAAATTATAGAATACAAGATTTACCGGGTAAAACAAAAATAATTTGAGGAAACTTTTGTTATAAATATGCACATTTTGTTGTTAGAATTATTATTTTTAATCAAAGTAGGTACTACTTTGATTAAAAATAATAATTTATTCCAACGCCTTTCCTTTCTTGGTACATTTTATTTACTTTTCAACATTTAATATCTACAGGATGCCCTCAGATCATCTTAGCAACATGATTAAAGAAAAAGATATTTTACATTTTTAGAAAAAAACTTGTTCTATTAAAAAGTAAATTAATTGTATCTAAAAATTTTTTTCTGGAAAATAAAATAGGCCTTATCGGGAGCAGAAAAATATTTTCTCAGTAGGTAAAATGTTTTTTAGTATAAGTTATAGAAAAATTTTATTCCAAAACCTCCATTAAACATTTATGTCAGTTATATAATGGGAACCTACTGACACCAAATTTTAAACATAAAAATACATTTTAATTCAAAAGTATTTTTATAGATTTTTCCGATCTCTTCTAAAGTGTGTCCCAAAAGAAACGCAGGATTTCATATGACTAGAAAAGGTTTTATTGATTAAAAAGTTGACAAAAGTTTTCACATATTTTTAAAGGGTAGACATTGTTATTAAATGTGAAAGAGGATATCGGGCAGATGTCCTTCGTAACTCGTTCGGCATATTTTGATTTCTTTTCACAATTGTTTCATTCAGGACGTTCCCTCAACCAAAAATTCCACTTAATTTGTGCACAGTCTCAGCTACACACTCTCCGTACTTGTAAAAAAATCGGTGTGAGTGAAGGCAATAAAGATTCGGAGTGATTCTATTGAGTGAAATTATTGAGTACATTTTCACTCAATATTGGGCATTTTGATCATTGTACTCATTTGTGATTATATTTAAACTAAAACTGAGTATTTTCACTCTAATACAGGTACTTCTTAAATAAATTCTTCACCGAAACTCGTATTTGGTGCACTTGTTTCTAAATCAGAGTAAATGTCCTCATTACTGAGTGAGTTTAAATGTATATTAATTTCGAGTAACTTGAATGGGACCATGAAGATGGCACCACTTACATATTGCTTCTGTAATCTCGACCACAGTTGATGGAGGCTCGTTTGATGCTCCAGAAAAGCGTGATCGCCAGGAGAACAGCCCTTAGCCGGCGGCGACGGGTCTCAACTGGCGGGTCTCAACAACTGGCGGGTCTCAATCAGGGCAGGAGGTTCCCGCGAAGTAAATTAATTTTTTAATTAATCATGTATGAGTTATTTATTTGCATTTATTATTCAGTTAATTAAAAACCAAGTCTGAGCTGCCTGAGTAAAAAATGACTCAATAATAGTTCAATTTAAATCATATTAGAGAAAAACTTGGTTTTATTTAGGTACTCAGAATAGAGTCAAAAGTCTTTCAATTGATAGTTAGAAGTAACTCGAATTTGAATAAAACTCACTCATTTCTAATGCAATAGTTTCACTCAGTTGTACTCATACCAAAAGAGTGAAAATTTCACTCAATCGAGTGTTGACAGAAATTTATACGTTACTGAGTAAAATTGAGTGAAATTTGAGTGTAACTTCTCAAAATTAGAATGTGTTACTCAATATTTTTTAATAAAGCAGATCGTCTCCTAAAATTTGTCTGTGATTTATGGTTTAAACGATTTATGCCTAACAAATGTATAGACCATTTATTTTTATTTCTTAACTGGTACACTGTAAATAAATCGATGTAAGTGAAAGCGATAATGGTACGGAGTAAATCCATTGACTTATTATTGACTACATTTTCACTCAATATTGATTTTGATAATTTTATTAATTTTTAACCCGTTAAATAGATTTTCGAGATGAACTCGTATTTAGTATACTTGTACCTAAATAAAAGTAAATGTCCTCATTTTGAATGACCTCACCCCATTTTTTAACCACATGAGTTGTTCTGGTTTTTCTGGTGAAAATTGTATTTAAATGCTGCATTAAATTTTAGTTATACTCATACTAATAGAGAAATTAAACCCATTTTTTACAGGGTATAGTGATATTATCAATTTTTAATGATAAAATCAGTTACTATATTTTTAATCGTTTAAGAGGTCATTTATTAATAACCTGTATAAATTAGCTCACATTTGGACTCAAACAGTATTTTCTAACAAAAGATTTAAGAAAATTCACTCTTTTCAACTTTATTGATACAAAACGTACAGTAAGTACTGTAAGGGAATTATCCAAATCCTATTTATAATAATATTATGTGTTCAAAAGTTATGAAATAATTATGTAGTAGTGTTTGGTATATTTTAAAATTAATGTTTGTCTCTTGGATTAAAGATTTTAAATTCGGCTTACATCATAACATAAATTCGATCAATGTCAGTGGATACACTAAAATCTTCGCGAGGGATAAAAATTACTGACCCCATTATGTTATTTAGCGAGACGATAACATTTATTCTGAAAATAAAATCTAGCAGTTAAGCAGTAGCTAATTAATAAACAAATAAAAACCACCCATAATTCAAATTAATTGTTTAATCGATACTGCAACGATAAAATAATATATCTGCCATAACAACTATTTTTGCAATGGACAGATGCATACTAAAAAGAAGTTTTTATGCTGAATTAAATGGGACTAAAGAACCCCGCACAAAACATATGGAAATTGAACACCGGTCAATTTTTATGACACTTCGTATTTTGATAGTCCTCGTCATGCTAATCAAAAGTCTCAATGGGCACGAAACCCAACAACCCTTTCCAACCCCACAAAACCACCCCCCAAAACCACCCCCAAATATCAGGGTAATGAACTTGACAGATTACAAGTCAATTGGCTTGCCATAATATTTCACTACTCTTCCTCTGACCCTCCTCGAACCTACCCGACGCCCTGATGAACGCTAGGATTTTGGTCCATGGAAGATCTCTCACCTCAACCCCTTGCAGCTCTTCAGCACCAAAGACTTTATGTCTTATTCTCCCAAAGGCTGCACATTGTCCCAGAAGGTGGACAGGGGTGTCCTCCCCTTCGCCACATTTCCGGCATAGAGGGTCCTCCTCAATTCCTATTAAGCTTAAATGCCTCCTAAGTCTGCAGTGACCTGTCAGAACCCCCACCATTTGGTTTAGGGCTCTTCGACCGAGGCTCAGCAGTCATCTCGTCTTGGATTTGCTAGGTCCATGTATAAAACTCTTTGCCTGCCTACATCCTCTATTTCTCCTCCAATTATGACCTAAAGTTTGATAGGCCCATTTATTAAGGGCCCCGTTAATGCTGCCTCGTGTGATACCTAAGATTGGTTCAGGTCCCTGGTCCGGGTCTCCTGGACCCGAGACGAGCTAATTGATCCGCCCTCTCGTTACCAGGGATACCCATATGGCCTGGGACCCAAACCAAATCTACTTCTTTTCGTCTGGCCAATGACTCTAGAGCGTCTCCACATTCCTGGACAAGGACAGACCTAGTCCTCGGGGAGCTAACCGCTCTGATCGCGGCCTGACTGTCGGAGCAGATAACAATCTTCTCCTCTGAACAATTCCTTACCTCGGCCAGGAAGACTGTAGCATACATACCCAGTGAAAAGCTTTCCTGGATGCCGCTGCTTTCCAGATAAATTCCTGCTCCTGAAAACTCGTCTTCTACCCGAGATCCATCAGTATAACATACTAGGGATCCCGGGGAGAACATATCACCATCCTGCTTCCATTGCTCTCTCGAGGGGAAAGTGGTGACATACTTCCTTCCTAACCTAAGCCGGTCCTCTGCTCCCGTAACCCTCATGGCGGATATTGGGATGTCCCTTTCCGCCCTGAGGGCCACGGCAGCATGGCCCTCAGTGCGTCCTTTCGCTCTCCAACCGCCGGCGTCCCTTATCCTAAGGTATGCCGCCATCGCTTTCCTCATAATCCATGTAGGAAGGGTCGGCAGCCCCAGAAGGACCTCTAACGCGGCAGTTGGGGTCGTCCTCATTGCCCCTGTAATACATAAGCAGGCAAGTCTCTGGATTCTCACCAACTTCCTGGCTACCGTCACCCGGTCCACACACAGCCACCAGACCAAGGCCCCATACTGCAGCCTCGGCCTGTCTACCGCCGTGTACACCCAGTGAAGCACCCTTGGATTGAGTCCCCAGTTTTTGCCAACTACCTTCCTTAACTGCCACAGGGATGCCACTGATTTCCGGGTAATCCTTTCAACCTGTGGCCCCCACGACAATTTGCTGTCCAGGATTACCCCCAAGTATTTGACTTCCCTGACCAAAGTCAGGAGCCTCCCATACATGGTTGGAGCCCTGAAGTCACCTATCTTCCTTCTCCGTGTTCGTTGTGAGATGAAATTAAACATTTATACAACCAGTATGCAGGGAAAAGTCACATGACAGGCTTTGGTAGTTGATTGGGAGCGAGAGGGATGAGGGGTTAAGTTTTTTGGAGAGAGTAGTCTTAAGCCTAGTTTGGATGGATGTAAGTTCGACTGCAATAGTAAAATATTTCGGTAGTTTTATTGACCGATAATCTATCAAGTCATCCCCCTGACCTTTGGGGGTGGTTTTGGAGGGTTGGTGGGGGTTGTAGGGCTCGGTCTGAAATCCAGTTATGGTATAGATATCTGTAGGTTCGACTACAGTAGTGAAATATTACGGTAAGCCAATTGACCTGTAATCTGTCAAGTTCATTACCCTGATCTTTGGGGGTGGTTTTGAGGGGTTGGATGGGGTTGTAGGGCTTCGTGCCCATTGAGACTTTTGATCAGCATGACGAGGACTATCAAAATACGAAGTTTCATAAAAATTGACCGGTGTTCAATTTCCATATATTTTGTGCAGGGTTCTTTTAGGGGTACCTATCTTTAAAAATCCTTGAGAGTAGAATATGGGAATCCTCCTCCGAATGCTATTGGTGAGTGAAACAATATTGTATTTACATTACCTTACACTTTTACCTACAGAGCCTTAATAAATATTTACAAGCCACGTGATCGTCGAGCATAGGCAACTAACAATTCATGGTTGGTAATATCATCTGAAAATACCTACCTCAGTGGTTGAATAACATTGTTTTTAAAATAGACTGGCATGAACTAACGACATTAAACTTAATTCATACAATTTAGTATTTGATACGTCCGAAATATACTTTTCGTTGAAATGCCTTTAACTTTTTATTAAAAGAAGATAACTATCAAACTTCACTTGTTAATTAACAAATTGCAAATTCTTACTATGAAGGCTAAAAGAACATGATGATGTAAGTACTTACAGAGTAAAACAAATCTTGAGTTTACTTTTTGTTATAGATAAAATAGCATTACAAAAATGTTACATTAATTTACAAACCATTGCTCTTCACTGCAATATAAAATAAATTCAAACTATAAGTTAGTAAACTATATTGCCATATTTGCGAACATATTATGTTCAGAATGATGTCCTTCACTAGTTATGCACAAATTTACTCTCCTGTACATATTTTTATACATATTTTTTGCAGTTGTTGTTCTGTTACATTGTTAATTTCTCGAATAATTGCTGTTTCTAATTCTTTGATGTTGTGCATTGTTATTTTAAAAACAGTATTTTTTCAGACATCCAAACAAAAAATAACCTAAAGGAGTTAGATCCGGTGACCTCGCTGGCCACAACCCTCGACTAATTAGTCGATTATCACAAAATTCTTAAACAAATTGAATTGTTGCTCTTGCAGTATATACAGTTGTCCCATCTTGTTAAAAGTAACCTCCTTCTAATTCATCATCATGTAACTGTGCAAAAAAATAGTTCTAAAATAAGGATTCTATATTTTTCAGCATTTATGGTTTCGTAGAAAAATAGGCCGTATTATAGAATTTTCTGCAGCACAGATTCTATAATTTTGGCTATTTATACAACTTGATATATGAAACCATGCTTCATCAGTGAAAAATTACAACAAATTGTTATTCATGTTTTCTATATACCACTCTCAGTACTGTAATCGTCTTCCATGGGAAGTAATTCCTGCACAACAGTTATGTTGTATAGGTGTAAATGAAGTTGTTTTTTTAAGCTTTATGACATGTTCCAACTGAAAGAATATTTGCACGAATTTAACAACAAAAAATTACCTGTTTGATCAAGCAACTTTGATACGGACTTTATAGGACTTTGATTTATTCGTTGCTGTATATTATCGACGACATTTTCTGCAATTAGAATTGATCTACTCGTAGATTTTCCTGGAAATTCAGTGTTCATTTTCAAATCTTTTGACAATAACATATGTCTAGTTTAGAAAAGTATCATAGTCAATGTTTGCGTCTGGAAATTTTATAATATATAAATTTTTCAATCCAGGATCGTAAAGAGTATGTCCATAACCCCTCTTCACTTGGAGTTCCGTTTCGAAAATGTCGTATCTTGTTCTGGAGTAAACGACATAATGCGTTCTGAAATAAAAATATTATTAACCTCAAAATTTTGTTTCTGATCTAACTTACCAATAGTCTAACGAGGTGTCAAAAATGTTTATCTGTGAAATATGTACGACTTAAATGCAACAAATAGGAAACAATAAAACGATAGCAGAAAATGAATTGAAACAATAACAGACACGGTCGACTGACCTGAAGAATGCACAAATATCAATTTAGCGACATCGGTCATAGTGTTTCGTTTACAATAGACAGTAACAAACAATTGCGTCTACACTCGAGATAATCCGGTCGCCGATTGGTTGATGAAATCTCAAGAAAAATTACACCAATAATCTTATCACTTATTTAAATTTGCCAGATTAAAATTGGAACACCTTGCGTAAAGTAAGACTCAATCTAATATTAAATAATTTCTCTTAGAATGTTTACAGGTAGATAAACTTGAAATAGATAATCAATTATAGCCGGGCTATAATTTGATGAAATAAGGGCACTCCCTAAAACGAACTAATTATTAACAGTTTGCGCCTTGACAGTGTCAATGATAGCATAGGGTAGGGACAACGTTATTAGCTGTTGCTTGCTAAAGCAAAGGGCGCGTCTGATTGAAATCATGAATTACTTCCACAGCATTAATTATGATTAAATTGTACCTGGAATGTGCATTTACATACGTCAACGTAGCATTTTAGTACAATAGGGTTCATTATGATGTTCTTATTGTATTGTTTCTCAGGCCTGCAGTAGCATGGAATATATGCCACATACAGGATTTGCCCATTACGAAATGAATAATGGGTCAAATAGTTTTTTATTGTCAAAGCAATAGTGCAAAGATTAAATCATATACTCCATCATTTTTTAATCGACTGTGAAAAAAGGAAAAGTTCGAACAGATCTATTTTTCAACATCATCAAGGTACACTTTGATATAAACATTTTTAATTATAACTATACTATAAACATTACAATTAAAAATGTTTATATAACACGTGACAGCTGCACCTTAATTTTTTTTTTGATTGTGGAAGCATCGAATGACAGTTCATTTGAAAGGGATTAAAACTCTCCGTTCAATGTTGCAAAAAACTTGAAATGTGGATAAATAGTTTTTTGAGAAATTTAATATTATTGGTTTGAAAAATAAGTAATCTTCTCCGTGAATTTTTAAATTTGAAAAAACGAGCATTACTTATTCTACTATCTATCGTGTTCTCATTTGTTATGGTCTTTTTGTTCTAATCGTATATTGTATAGCATTCTTGTAGTGTTTTTTCTTTACTGTATAATTATATAAAGAATGATGAAATATTATTCGTTTAGCCACAGACAAAATAGCTATCGCCCAGCTATATTGTCTGTGGTTTAGCTGTTGTTTAAATTACTATTCAGTCGAAATTATGTTCGTAAAAATATAATTTAATGAAATGCGGTTCTTATCTCATATAATGATTTTATGAATGATTCAACGAATTAAACAAATCTACAAGCGACTGTTTGTGACAGATACATAGGTTGTTTCATCTAGTTACTCAATTAACATGATGAAAAGGTTTTAATCATTACTGAATTGAAATATATCTATACAGACTGTTATGTGTTTAGATAACAAACCGGGTTTATGGAAAAAGAGGATTTGAACTGACAGTGACAAGGTAATTAAATTTAAACATGTTCCATTAACGAATTTAAGGGTTCTTTTATTTCACAATTTTTTAGATTATTTTTCAATTGTCAAAACGAATTTTCTTGTCATATTTCATCAGTTCGCTTAACAAGAATAATATCAGATACTTTTTTATAACTCTTTCAATTTTAAATTAATAACGTCATAAAATTTTAAAATAAATCAATCTGTTTAAGTTTAACGCTTGACAAAAGAAGCAAAAGTAAATCGCAGATCTATTGCCAATCAGTGTCAACCGGTAAAAGCATTTCTTTCACGTTATTTCTCTAATACATGTCTGGAGAGATTTTATCAGAAACCTCTTCCTTAATTTGCTTTAAATTTGATATCGTCTTCTAAAGCAAAATCAGGATGCGGTAAATCTAATTTTTGACTGAAAATTTGAACATGCATCGAGTAGAACCAAAATTTGTTCCTCGTTTGATGTTCGAACAACAGAAAGAAAATCGTGTGGATGTTTGTCGGCAACTTCTTGATAAAAAATTTATTCAAAGGATCATAACGGGAGACAGAAGCTACGACATTGAGACAAATTTTCAATCATCACAGTGGATAGACAAAAGATCTCTACGCCCCAAAAGCACGTCAAAGTGATGCTCACTGTTTTGTGCATTTTGAATTCTTGCCTCAAGGTGAAACAGTGAACCTTGTGTACTACTATCAAGGTGTTTTACAACGATTACGTTAAAGAATCCGCAAAAAGAGACCAGAGTTGTGGCGAGACAACATGGTTCTTACATCATGATAATGTGCCTGCACGCTGAGCTTTGTCAGCTCGTCAGTTTTGTGCCAAAAATCAGATTACTGTCCTCCCTCATCCTCCGTACTCACCAGACCTGGCTCCTTGCGATTTTTTTCTCATTTTCAAAATTAAAATCGGTGCTGAAAGGACGTCGTTTCCATTGATTGATGATATTAAAGCAAATTCGTCATAGACTTCAAAGGCCATTTCAAATGAAGCTCTCTAGGAGTACTTCGAGAAATGGAAACACCGCTAGGAAAAGTGTGTGAATAGGGGAGGGCAGTGCTTTGAAGGATAAAAGTACCAATAATGAATAAAAGTTTCAAAAAATAAAGTTGGGTTATTTTCTGAACAGACCTCGTATGCTTCAACGGATTCATTACAAGTATTAAATCTGATGGCTGATTTTGGTTAAATTGTGTAAACACTTGAAAAAACCTTGAACTAACACGTTTTGTCTGTCCTCGGAAAAACACGTGTTCTCTGTGCAGGAAGGCAATATCAAATTTAAAGCCAATTAAGGATGGGATATGTGACGAATGGACTCCAGACGTATTAGACAAAATTAGGAAAATAACGTCAGAGATATTTTTACCGCTTGACATTGATTAACAACAGATCTGTAACTTACTCTTGCGTTTTCTATGTCATATTTCTAATTTTATGGATATACGTGGTTTCAAACTTAAATAGATGTACTCTATTGTGAATACGCACGGGGTCATTCACGTAATATTTTATCTTAATTATTTTTTTACGTTTCAAAAAAATGGTAGACAAAAGTTTTAGAAAATTTTCTCGCGACTTCGATGCAATATATAAAAAACAATTGATTACATTTCGAAGATACAGACCAAACTTTTGATTTTTTAAATATTTTTTTAATGGAAGATCCTATATATTTATTCTTTTTTCAAATACTCGATTATTTCTGATTACAATGACATACATGTCATATATTTGTTTTGATTGCACAATATTTTGGTTTATAATTAACACAATTTGGTTTATTATTATCAGCATGATTTGGTTTATTATTAGCACAATTTTGTTTATTATTATTAGCACAATTTGATTTATTATTATTGGCACAATTTGGTTTATTTGTCATAAATTTGTTTACCTATTATTAGCACAATTTGGTTTATTATTATTTTTTAGCACAATTTGGTTTATTATTAGCACAGTTTGGTTCATTAATATTAGCACAATTTGGTTTATTATTATTAGCACAATTCAGTTTATTATAATTATTTAGCACAATTTGGTTTATTTAACACAATATTTTGGTTTATTTAGTGATCCTGCATATGGTCAAGATTGCTATGGAACCACTTTGTCTAGAATAGGTTGAATATATTACAAGACATCTTGTATAATAAACTGTTTTTTCTTAATAAAGAATTTAAAGTACCGTTGATTAAATTTACTATGTGCGAAATTAGTAAATAAACCAAAATTTTATGAAAACTGTCAATGAGAATACCATCATATGGCAAAAATGACAAATATATAGGATATTTAAAAAAAACGTGGCACCAACCCGGAAATTGTTTAATCACTTTTCAGTTAATGCTATCCACATCTAAAGTACTAAAATGAGAGTTATGTTAAAATCGATTAATAATATTTATTTCTCTCGTTTACCCCTAATTTAATTTTGAACTTGTCATCACAGTCTACCTGAGTCTGAATAATACTCGTTTCACGTTCCCCATTACGAATATTTCATATAAATAATTCCGAGACAAACTCAGGAACATTTAAATTTTAAAACCCGAATTGCAAAGTTGTGCCCGTACCAGCGGCGATAATTTAAAATGCGTATAATCGTCATAATTTACGTGGCTATGACAGTATTGCTACCAAATATCTCAATTACTATTAGAGCTATATAATGGAAAAACTTCGTTACAATGTTTGGATAAAAATATAATGATCACAAATTATATGTCGAATATATAATACAAAAATCTTTAATTACAGGATGATTTTCATTTAATTAAGTAATATCATTAATTAATTGACTATTTTTATAAGACTCTGTTAATACTTAAGTGCACTATATAGCGTGACCAAATGTGTATTGTCCTCGAGATGCACATTGCACAGATCAAGATGAGAGACCTTAGTAGGACAGGTACTTTCTATGAAAAATATTTACTTAAGCCTGGGAAATGTATGTTATTTAATAAAGGTCTTCGGAGCCCTTTGTCGTTTTAATTTCACCAAGCATTTTCAAGTGTGCAAAGCTTGAATGTATGTCTTATCCGTATAAATAATTGGCCGACCCTTTTTCGGTACTGTTTCATTCTTCTTGAATGTCATGTCGTTCTATTAATTTGTTTTGCCGGATTCTATGGTGTGCAAAAGCTTACCTAAACTTTCCCTGCTGTTAGTATATCCCATATCTCCATGAACGTTCTAAGAATATATTTAAGTGTAGGTAATTTATTTTTTGAACATACAGTAATCAGTAATACTACACAATCGAAGTATTTCCATAAAACTATATTTTAGTTCATTGATACACATATTACCCCGAACATAATGTTACCAACCAGTTACAAAGAAATATAAAAATGTAATAACTATTTAAAATTTATATTTGTTAAAAAAGTCAAATGATAAATGTTTCATTTATGGTTTCCAAAATATCTATAATTCATATGTTTTGTATAACTATGTAACTATTACAACGCAATAGAATAGCAATACATTGTATTCAAGGATCGTAATATTCATGCAATAAAAATCTACAAGGAGAGAATTTTAAACGCATTGAACTAAAAATAGCGACACGCGATAAATACAAAACTCAATGATTCACATTCCAGAAGAAAATAAATCAGCTAAAGAATTCAAAAATAACTGAAGAACTCTTATACATTTTATAGTTAAATAAGAACACGACTTTTAAAAATATGATTTAATAATAAAGAACCTGTCCCACAAGATTCCGTAATTCCTAATTGTTTTATCAATGTTGTCTTAGGTCAATTTTTATTAAAATAAATCTTCATTATTACAACCGGCGCCTCCGCCAAAAATTAAACATATTTTTTGATGTGATTTTTTTCTATTTACCTTTAAAATAGTATATAGAAAATATAGCATATAGGCACATAGTTTACAAATAACCAAATACCAAAGCTGCAATTCAAATTTGAATTAAACTACCTCAGTCGTCTCCTTGTAATTAAAAAAAAAAATTCACATCCCGTACCTCGAAAACGGTGCCCTTCCGAACACGTATTTATAGAAACTTTTTTGTTAATTTGAGAGGTAGGATTCGTCAAGCGCTTTAGTGGCACCCTGTACGGTCTTCACAATTTTGAATAACAAAGTTACCGTATCAGCATATCATTAGGGGTACATTTTTCAATAAATATTCTAACAGATTTTCAAGCTTATGCCTGCAAATCCTGCAGCATTTTCCTAGCTCAACATAGATTTACATGTCATTTCATCCAATATTTTGCCGTGGAAATAACACCGATTCCAATATTTGGATTTTATGCTAGAACTAACGGTTTATCTTTGTTCCAGAAGAAAATGGTAGTTCTGTAACCGCTACTATTACAGATGACCCTATAGATCTGAAAACTTTTATGAAAATATGTGAACAACGCAAGAAATTTCCAGTTCTCTATAAATTAGAATTTGAGGTAAGTTTTTATTTGTATTAAGAATGTAATGATTTGAATATTTACTTTTTGTTTATGCATTAATTTAAGATAATTATAACAAAATCCGTGTTTAAGTATACGTACAAAAAAAATGTACATTATTTGCGGAAAGGTATTTCAAAATATTTGTAGCACTATTGTTGGCTAGTATATTGTATAGAAAATATGACTAACTACAATTTAAGTTATATATTCTTTTAAAACATGTTTGAAATCATTTTTGATCTTGTTGTTGATACCAGTTTTTAAAATCCCATTGATGTAACTTTTTTCTCGCATAATTTCATAAACATAAGCACAATGATATTACGTAAACAGAGCCCTGATAAATGATTACAAGCCACGTGATCAGTAATTAAATATGATTTAGGGATTTTTAGTTAACAGTAGCAATTGTGCAATGTTAATTGTCTAATATCGGCCGTCACGTGACTTGTAATCATTTATGAAAGCTCTGTATAATAATACAAAGGCGTAAAAAAGTTATTATTTCGCATCTACTCAAGGTCTAATATACACACCTTAAAATTTTAAATAAAATCTCAACAAGGAGGTAGAAATAATTATTGTAGAGTTAAATTTTCCCACAATTAAAGTGATACATTTTTTATATAATTATACGAAAAATATATTTTATGATCAACTACATAAATATAGCAATGTTTCTATTTTCTCCAAGAGATTGATATTTAATTATTTAGAAAGGAACATATATCAAATTTTAACAAAAAAACGTTTACATCGGACTTGCGAAATAATTATTTGTTATTATTCTTATCTGAATTCTTAACAACAATAAACTTAATATTAAGTAAAAAATAAATAAATGTTTATTTAATTGTTTTAGTTAACTGTTTTTCTTCATAAAAAACATAGTTTTCAGTTAAGATATCTAGGTAGGTCAAAATGTAGATAATTATATTATCAGAGACATTTCCAAGGATCCTTTATGAATTATGAGGAAATGAAATCAACGGTCTGACACATATGTTACCGCTTTAGGCCCTTGAATCAAAGGATGCTTGCTTGAAACTGTTAATTAAGTTTCAGTCGATTTAACAATTTAATTTAGATTTTATGTGAAATATACGAAATACATATAACAAATATTTTCAAAATTATATTTTAGTTAGGTACTACAAGGCACTTTCATAGTTTCATTGAAAATTAAAATTCATTAAATTAATTTTTCAGTTAATTGGATGCAGATATAAACATTTTGAAGTACTTTCAAAACTGTATAAAGTAAAGAAACTGCAAAGGAATATTGTTTAGACATTTTTCTTTACTTATCATATTTACCTCACTTCCAACGAATAAACTTATTAATAACGGAAATGTTAACATATAAAAGTTCATATATTGTAGAACATTTTTGTGACAATTATTCTACAATTTTTGTGTAACTGCTCATTTTCTAACTATTTACAGAAAAAGTTCACTTAATAATTAATTAATGTGAATATTTAAATCTATACTAGGTCTGTTCAGAAAACAACCGAACTTTATTTTTTTTAAACTTTATTATTAATTTTATACATTATTGGTCATTGTCTCCTTCAAATCACTTCCCTTCCCTCTTCACACACTTTTCCCAGAGGTGGTTTTCGTGAAGCAGTCCTGGATAGCTTCATTTGAAATTACCTTTAAAGTCTAACACAAATTTGCTTTGATGTCATCAATAGTCTGAAAACGGCATCCTCTCATCACTAATTTTAATATCGGAAATAAGAAAAAATCGCAAGGAGCCAAGTCTGGTGAGTAAGGAGGGTAAGGCAGGACAGTAATCTGATTATTGGCACAAAACTGAGTGTGCGAGCGCATTGTCATGGTGCAAAAATCATGAATTGTCTCGCCACAACTCTGCAGCTCGATTCTTGATGGTGAGAGAATAAAATTCTCCCTGGGGAACGTTCCCTCATTTCGCACTACTACTGTTCTATCACAAAATTCATACTGTATTCTCAACACAAAGGGATCGAGCCGTGAAAGTGAAGAACGGGGAACAATGTTATCAAATGTACCGACCAATCAGAAAGCAGTAAATAGGCGGTAGAATGAAAACTAGTGGTGAGCTAGTTATGAAATAAGTGCTGCTTTGTTCAGAGTTATTGTTATTTGTTTGTCACTGTCAGATGCAACCGAAATAATTTTTGATCAGATAGCATAAATGGATTTGTCCAAGATAGAACTTCCCGTTTAGCAGTTTCTCGCCCTCATCAACTTTCATTCCACAATACTATATTAGGCAGTTCCATTTTATTCTATTATTATTTTATCCGTGTACAATCCTTCAAGTAAACACAAATTAGACGAACGTTTTCTCAAAGTTGTCGAAGGATATCACCACAAAACAGTAACTAGAGATATCAGACAGATTGCGGAATTCGTCATTTGTGAAACATGTCAAAAAAATATAGAGTTAGGTTTAATGATCCCTGCCTGTACCTCCGAAAATTTCATTAGAAGAAATAGGGAACAATTCTTCTATCATTACTCAATAGAACACCATTCATGAATACCGATTAATGAGTTTTAGTAGAGACCCGCCTGCGCCCCCTTTCTCTGGTTCCTTTTATTCCCTATAATTCAAAAATAAAGTCCCCGGTCTATTTTGTGAAGTTTTTCACGTAACCGTTATAAAACGCCTTGATAGTACACACGGTTCACTTTTCACCACCAGAATTCAAAATGCACCATTCCATTAAAGTCGAAAAAAACAGTGAGCATCACTTTAACATTAAATCGAGACTGATGTGCTTTCTTGGAGGATGGAGATCCTTTGCCAATCTATCCTGATGATTGAACAGCTTTCGTCTCCCGTTATGATCCTTTGAATGAATGTTTTATCGTCACTGGATTGTTCAAGAAGTTGCCGACAAGTGTCCACATTATTTTCTTTCATTTATTCGATGATCATACAAGGAACAAATTCTGCTCCAACTCGTCAAAATTTCATGCCATGACCTATCAATTGAGATGTTAACCTCTTCAGCAATTTCTCTTCAGCAGGTGGGAATTATCAGTTGAAGTCGAAGGACTTCCTAGTTGAAAATCATTTTCAATTGGCTAACAACTACTTTTAAATCTTGAAAATCTTTCGCAATATTACGTACGTACGATCCATAACATCATCTCCGTAACCCTATTTCGAAAGTTTAAACGTTTCCATGAAAGTTTTCCGCAGTTTCACGCAAAATTTTACGTTGCATTGTTCCAGAAAATCACACATTTCAAAAATCGTCACTAACACTTAAACATGTTGCAATCAAATTACAATATCTCGAAAACTAAATGAGATACCAACAATCCACGAACATGTGGTTACAGAGGAGGTTATGCGCAAGGCAATTCTGACAACTGCATTTCACTAAATATCTCCATTAGCGCGTAATTCAAGAAGTTAGGATATTTTCTGAACAGACTTGATGTACAGGCTGGTCCATTTTCGGTGGGATTTTAGGGTATCTTAAAAACTACTAAAGATATGATAAATCTGACACCACGTTCTCGAGCTCGATTTTCATGGCAAACTCGACTGTCAAATCAGAAATTTGCTATCTTCATTTGTTTCTCAGTTACAAGAAGTTTCTGGTTATTGTGACACTTTTGAACATGTCTGTATCTCAGCTGTTAAATAAGGTAGAGGTAAAGTGAAAACTGCTCAAGACTTGTTTTGCGTAGAATTGAATGCCGGTATTAGACTTTTAGTAGGTCTTAAGATTCCGGAGTTTTGACCCAAATTTATATTTTTTTTAAATGGAAATATGGTCATGACCTAAAAAAATGGAGATTTTTTTGCTTTTCAGCAATATATCACATGCTATAGTTATTTTTATATATAAATTCCATACTTTTTTACATTTTAATATGGCTGACTATGAAAATACATACAAAACTAAAATTCTTACTTTTACAAAACTCATATCTTTTGTAAAAATATGACGTTTATTTTAAATATACAGTACGCGCCTAAAGTATGGAATAAATTTAGTAAAAACGAAACACATTTTTTTGGGAAAAATCCTCGGATAGGACGATTTTTAATTTAAAAAATACATATTTTAGCATAAAAGGCGATTTTCAACAGTCTTTTGTTTTCGAATAATGACGTCATCGAAATTTTTTTTAAATAGCAACCCCCTATTTTTTTTTCTTGATTCTGAAAGGTCGTTTCATTGTCGATCCGACAGTATTAAAATGTTGCCATCTTACATAGGAAAGTTTTCGAGTAAATGACGATTGAATGTTAGAAAACGTAAATTTTATTTATTAAAAAATAATTCCTATGTCAAGCAAATACAATTCATTAAGTTTTCAACCTAAATTAAGTGTTCGAATTGCCACCCACCGACTTCTTGACAATACGCNATATGATAAATCTGACACCACGTTCTCGAGCTCGATTTTCATGGCAAACTCGACTGTCAAATCAGAAATTTGCTATCTTCATTTGTTTCTCAGTTTCAAGAAGTTTCTGGTTGTTGCGACACTTTTGAACATGTCTGTATCTCAGCTGTTAAATAAGGTAGAGTTAAAGTGAAAACTGTTCAAGACTTGTTTAGCGTAGAATTGAATGCCGGTATTAGACTTTTAGTAGGTCTTAAGATTCCGGAGTTATGACCCAAATTTATATTTTTTTAAATGGAAATATTAGCTGGCCATGACCTAAAAAAATGGAGATTTTTTTGCTTTTCAGCAATATATCACATGCTATAGTTATTTTTATATATAAATTCGATCCTTTTTTACATTTTAATATGGCTGGCTATGAAAATACATACAAAACTAAAATTCTTACTTTTACAAAACTCATATCTTTTGTAAAAATATGACGTTTATTTTAAATATACAGTACAGTATAAGTATGGAATAAATTTAGTAAAAACGAAACACATTTTTTTTGGGAATAATCCTTGGATAGGACGATTTTTAATTTAAAAAATACATATTTTAGTATAAAAGGCGATTTTCAACCGTCTTTTGTTTTCGAATAATGACGTCATCGACATTTTTTTTAAATAGCAACCTCCTATTTTTTTTCTTGATTCTGAAAGGTCGTTTCATTGTCGATCCGACAGTATTAAAATGTTGCCATCTTACATAGGAAAGTTTTCGAGTAAAAGACGATTGAATGTTAGAAAACGTAAATTTTATTCATTAAAAAATAATAATTCCTATGTCAAGCAAATACAATTCATTAAGTTTTCTACCTAAATTAAGTGTTCGAATTGCCACCCACCGACTTCTTGACAATACGCAAGTCTGTGTAGAAATTCTTCTTGCACATTATGAATTATTTCTGGGGTAACTCTGTGTATTTAATCTATAATACAATTTTGGAGTTCTTCTAAATTATGTGGTCTATTAACGTTCACTTTCCACTTTAAATAGCCCCATAAGAAATAGTCCAAGGGTGTAAGATCTGGGAATCTCGCGGGCCATTCTATCGGTCCTCGTCTGCCGATCCACCTCCTAGGAAAACAATTGTCCATCAGAAAATCTCGAACAGGGCGCGCATAGTGCGGAGGTGCACCGTCTTGCTGAAACCATATGGTGTCATCAGGAATATCAGGGTCATTATTGTTAGGAAAAATTACTGAACTGGAACAAGGTCATTTTGTAAAAACTCTAAATATCTTTCTCCTGTAAGGGTTCCTTCAAAGAAGAAATGCCCTACTATTCTGTTGTCAACTATTCCAGCCCACACATTTAATTTCTGTGGGTGTTGGGTATGTGTTTCTGCCATCCAATGAGGATTTTCCCGACTCCAATACCTGCAAGTTTGACGGTTCACTGTACCATTGAGACAAAACGTGNCCACATGTTCGTGGATTGTTGGTATCTCATTTAGTTTTCGAGTTATTGTAATTTGATTGCAACATGTTTAAGTGTTAGTGACGATTTTTGAAATGTGTGATTTTCTGGAACAATGCAACGTAAAATTTTGCGTGAAACTGCGGAAAACTTTCATGGAAACGTTTAAACTTTCGAAATAGGGTTACGGAGATGATGTTATGGATCGTACGTACGTAATGTTGCGAATGATTTTCAAGATTTAAAAGTAGTTGTTAGCCAATTGAAAATGATTTTCAACTAGGAAGTCCTTCGACTTCAACTGATAATTCCCACCTGCTGAAGAGAAATTGCTGAAGAGGTTAACATCTCAATTGATAGGTCATGGCATGAAATTTTGACGAGTTGGAGCAGAATTTGTTCCTTGTATGATCATCGAATAAATGAAAGAAAATAATGTGGACACTTGTCGGCAACTTCTTGAACAATCCAGTGACGATAAAACATTCATTCAAAGGATCATAACGGGAGACGAAAGCTGTTCAATCATCAGGATAGATTGGCAAAGGATCTCCATCCTCCAAGAAAGCACATCAGTCTCGATTTAATGTTAAAGTGATGCTCACTGTTTTTTCGACTTTAATGGAATGGTGCATTTTGAATTCTGGTGGTGAAAAGTGAACCGTGTGTACTATCAAGGCGTTTTATAACGGTTACGTGAAAAACTTCACAAAATAGACCGGGGACTTTATTTTTGAATTATAGGGAATAAAAGGAACCAGAGAAAGGGGGCGCAGGCGGGTCTCTACTAAAACTCATTAATCGGTATTCATGAATGGTGTTCTATTGAGTAATGATAGAAGAATTGTTCCCTATTTCTTCTAATGTACTATCACTATCGTAGTTTAGGTACAATTGAAAAATGTATTAGTTGCTAAGAATTAGCAATTTGTTCCATATTTTTTGGGCATCCGGGTAGTTAATGACCAAAGGGTGTAAAACTATAAAACACTTTGCATTGCGCTGGATAATGCTGTTGTGCTCTAAACTAATTAGGATTTCTTGTTTCATTAAATTACTGCACAGCATTTCAAGGAGAAAAATTAAATTAAGGTGCGACATATGATTAACACGCCTTTGGGGCCAGATTTTCGCACATACATGTTTGTAGAGGACTGTATAAACCTAAAATTTAAGAAAAGTGTCTCCCTTTACATGAAAACGGGGTTAAAATAAGGTAAATAAAATGTAATGGAAAATCCGTTGCTTTTAAATATAAAAGCATGTTCATAATTTCATAGGTACCAGATCAGCTGTATTGGTTTACCTTGCTGTAAATATTTAATATATAAACAAAAAAATGATGAACCCCTTGTTTACATATCCATGCAAGTTGTTGCTTCAATATTGGAAATTAAAAAAATAATCATTCATGAAATAAATTTATAGAATATATAATATATAACGTAAATACTATTTATTCTATTCTATTTCTGGTTTTTGAACTGATTGAAAAAAAAATAGATTTATAATATATACTTCTTTATTACAAATTAAATATCAAAGATGTATCAAAACATGACCTTCCATTGCTTAGCCAGTTTAAATAGTAGCTTAGGTATAGCCCATAAATTTTAAAAATTTAATTATTTTAAAGATGAATGGGAAACATCATCATAGAGCGAAAGTCAAAATCTATGTATATTTCCAATGCAAAATGATTATTATTATTTTAGCTTACATTTACATTACTTACACAAAATTATATTTTCTACAGCAGCTTTTTAGTTTTTCAAATTAAAATAGTTATTACAAACGAAAGCTACGGTAACATTATTTGATGTAGAAATGACTCTTAAATTTCATTTTAATAAAATCTAATCGATAATGTGAAAAACCTTAATTAAACCGTTTTTATTTGTTTCCAAATAAAGACAATATTTTATGAACAAATATGAAAGCACAATATTGGACTAGAAGATTATAAAGTCCTTCCTTGTTAAATTCATTATTATTTTAATTTAATATACTGGGAAAACTTTGCCGACATAATGTAAAAAGAAAGGCCCCAACGTAAAGCATTCATAAGGTCTCTGACCTTTTCATTGCGCCAGAATGTCTCTCCTGTCTTTCCTTCTTCCTGTTGTAACAGAAGGTTTTTTGCATAGTTAGAAAGATACATATTACGTAGAATAAGTGAGCAAACATAAAAAAGTTATGAAAGGCCATAAAAGTTAAAACACATAAAATGATGGAACGTAAAACTTTATTTATTATTCCTATAAACTTAAACACGTCCGCCTAAAATTTTAGCATAGCTTCGGGAGGATATTTCCTTTTGTTTTGTTTATGTATGTATGCAATCATTTGGCAAAAGTGAGGAAATATCGTTTACCTAACGACTACAAAAAATTATAGACGTCTACAGGGTGTGCCAGGACTTTACGGCATAAATGGAGCATGTATATGGGGTCAAAATAATGTCAGTATTATAATTTGTTACTTTAAAAGCCTTCGTTACTAAGTTAAGAGCCTCTAAAAGTGAACATTGAGAATTGTTCGTTATTTATAACTCCTGAATTATATCTTCAAATTATATTATATTTTACGACGATAATGTTTCCTACTTTCAAACACTATATTTAAATTCTTCAAATATGTTGTGGAAGAAGGTTTTCTGCCTCTCCATTCAATAAAATTAACGGTTTTTGAGAAGCATGGAATTGAGTTATTGTTTTTATTTTAATATCCAAAGCAGCATAACTTATATTTAATATATAATATGCAAATATGTGTTGGCATTTGATAATGCTGGCTTTATTATGAACATATCCCTGAAAGAGTCTTACCATGAGATCTTTGATCAAGTACATAGATCACAGTTTATAAGAGATAAATATATTTTGGTAAATATGGTTATTTTGCAGTTAAAAAAGTACATAGATCACAGTTTATAAGAGATAAATATATTTTGGTAAATATGGTTATTTTGCAGTTAAAAAGTTGACAGTTATATAACATTTTAGGAGATCTTTGATCAAATACATAGTTCACAGTTTATAAGAGATAGATATATTTTGGTGAATATGGTTATTTTGCAGTTAAAAAGTTGACAGTTATATTACATTTTAGGAACACGTTTACCAAAGCAAGATAGTGAGGCTCCAATATGAAATGTATATTATTGGAAGGTATATTTAAAAGTAGTTGTTAGCCAATTGAAAATGATTTTCAACTAGGAAGTCCTTCGACTTCAACTGATAATTCCCACCTGCTGAAGAGAAATTGCTGAAGAGGTTAACATCTCAATTGATAGGTCATGGCATGAAATTTTGACGAGTTGGAGCAGAATTTGTTCCTTGTATGATCATCGAATAAATGAAAGAAAATAATGTGGACACTTGTCGGCAACTTCTTGAACAATCCAGTGACGATAAAACATTCATTCAAAGGATCATAACGGGAGATGAAAGCTGTTCAATCATCAGGATAGATTGGCAAAGGATCTCCATCCTCCAAGAAAGCACATCAGTCTCGATTTAATGTTAAAGTGATGCTCACTGTTTTTTCGACTTTAATGGAATGGTGCATTTTGAATTCTGGTGGTGAAAAGTGAACCGTGTATTTTTGAATTATAGGGAGTAAAAGGAACCAGAGAAAGGGGGCGCAGGCGGGTCTCTACTAAAACTCATTAATCGGTATTCATGAATGGTGTTCTATTGAGTAATGATAGAAGAATTGTTCCCTATTTCTTCTAATGTACTATCACTATCGTAGTTTAGGTACAATTGAAAAATGTATTAGTTGCTAAGAATTAGCAATTTGTTCCATATTTTTTGGGCATCCGGGTAGTTAATGACCAAAGGGTGTAAAACTATAAAACACTTTGCATTGCGCTGGATAATGCTGTTGTGCTCTAAACTAATTAGGATTTCTTGTTTCATTAAATTACTGCACAGCATTTCAAGGAGAAAAATTAAATTAAGGTGCGACATATGATTAACACGCCTTTGGGGCCAGATTTTCGCACATACATGTTTGTAGAGGACTGTATAAACCTAAAATTTAAGAAAAGTGTCTCCCTTTACATGAAAACGGGGTTAAAATAAGGTAAATAAAATGTAATGGAAAATCCGTTGCTTTTAAATATAAAAGCATGTTCATAATTTCATAGGTACCAGATCAGCTGTATTGGTTTACCTTGCTGTAAATATTTAATATATAAACAAAAAAATGATGAACCCCTTGTTTACATATCCATGCAAGTTGTTCCGATTTAATCTGAAAAACCATGCAGCTCCATTAAATTTTATTGCTTTCGATGATTATTTTTTTGTATATACAGGATGTCTTAATCTACAGTAAAGGAAATATGGGCTTATTAAACAATTTCCTTAGAATACTGTATATAAAGCATATTTAAAATTTTTATAACAAATATACAACTTTTATTTAAACAAACACTCATCTTCATACTCATTATTCGATTGTTCATCTATGAAATTAAGGTTATAATAAATTACTTATACATTATTGTATCTTATAGACTCTATGTTCCATTTGTGTAGTAGTGAAGATTTGTTGTACATATAAAGAGCAATATCCTAATCTGCATTAATAGAATGATTCGTTTTCTCAATGATTATGTTTTCCTTTTTAACGTGTAAAACACGACTTATAATAGTTAAGTGATCGTCAACGTAATCGGTTACATTCGTAAAATTTGCAACGTTGTACATCGGCTATTACGATTCTTCTAGTTGGTTGAGCATAGACAGTATAGACACATATACGGGGCATTCTGTGATAATTTTTGAGCAGTAATTTTTTGTGAAATATTTTCAAATATGTGTAGCGGTATACTTATCAAGTTTAAATATTCGTCCACGTAACATCATAATAACGACCAGTGCTTGTAGTTCCCTATTTGCTCTTTCCATTTTCCTGTACCCCATTACCTACCATCAGTTCTTGATCAATCTTCACATTTGCCATGTTTAGGTACTTATGATATTTGGAAGTACAGTAGAAAAAAATGTCGAATTCTTCTACTGATTTTTCAAAATGATTAAAATTATCTTAGCAGATACGTTATTCATACAAAGTGCCAACTTAATAATGTAATTGTAATGTAACATAATGTAGGTATATGGTAAAACTTTGTAACCGATTTTTGAAATATGGAAATTTGTATTCATCTTTTTAATACAAAAAAAAATAATATAAAATGACGTGGCTTTGTAATTCAGCTGAATTTAAAAAAATGAAAATTAAGTTATTTTTAGTAGTACAGGAATATAAAATTAAAAAATATACGACTTTTTTCTTCCCTCTTCCGAAATTTTTTTAATGCTATATTCTTAATTTTTTATATCAAATTTAACAAACGCATGTAAAATCTCCACATTGCTCCTGTGCACATCCTTTGTCACTGCTTTTAAGCACAAATTATTGGCAACGTGAAATTAATTGTAATAAAAAAATTTCTCACAAGCTTTGTTGCTACATACAGGGTCGGAAAGTCCCCATTTCCGCCCATTTCGCCCTTCCACAAATAAGATCCACTTCTTATTTGTGGAAGGGCGAAATGGGCGGTGACTATTATACGTCTTCATTATAGCCATCTTTCTCTATCGCACGGATTTCTATGACTTACTTTATCACTCTCACGTAACGGCCGATGAACCATGGGGACTTTCCGACCCTGTATAAGGAATAATATTGAGACGAAATTAAACAATTGAGATTTGTCCATTTTAACGTACCAATATAAGGTGTTTCTGAAATGTATACAATACATATATAAAAGATAGTAAGATAACTAGAATCCAACATACTGTAAAAAATACAGAGTATTATTTTATTATTTAAATACCACATAACTAGGTTTTTGTTCTTTTCTAGTTTTCATGATAAGTTAAATACTTTAATTCAGTGTCCGTAGAGCGTACATATTGAATATAATTTTTCCAGAGGTAAATAGCGAAGGAGATAAACAAAAAATAAACTCCCACGCCAGGTACAGCGCCTGGAACTGCTATTTATTAACTCTTTAAACACATCATTTATCGCAAGTTCAATGATGCTATGGCATCGCTAATACGACAGCCGCTGATTGATGGAGTCTGATAAATCTCGCGGAAAATGAATTCCTTATCGATACTGATTCATGTGTAAAATTGTGCACCTCGCAGATATAAATCATTAAACTTTATAAGCGCCCTTTAATTCGATGTGGATAGTGTAAAAAATTGATTGCGCTTAGTCATAGGGTGTATGCCTCTTCGATATTTTTTATTTTTATTCAGCCTAAAGCTAATATGTATACTTATACTTGTAATTTTTCTGTAAATGATTAGCGATGTATTATAAAATGCCTTCTACGAATGCACTAACAACATTGACAACATAATTTCAAAAGTAAAGAATAGTGATATTTTACAAAAAAGTAGTATAGTCTTTACCCCACAGAAGACAAGTGTCAAAAGTAAAATGTTTATCATCCAATATGTTATAATGAAGGGGAAATGCAGAATAGATGTGCCATATGATAATATTGCAAACAATCCCTCCTTCTTCCCACAGGAGTTTTTATTATTTAATTCACTAGACAATGATTTTTTTTAATTTCATATAAAATATACCTATCATTTAATGTATATTTATATGCACATAACCTTACTTAAAAATAAAACAAAATTGTGTGCCAACCATAGATTTTGTAATATAAGGTTTCATTTTTTACGTCTAGATATACAGGGTATTACGAAATTCGTGGACAAGGACTGTGGGGTCATATTAAGCTAGATAAGGTGATAAAAAAGTGTCTTTATGATTTTTCAATCAGACCAGTATTTTTCGAGATAGAGCAGTATCAATTATCCAAAAATAATAAAAATATATATTTGTAAGTTTTTCAATTTTTATTTTCTATCACTAAATAAACAATTACGAGATACGAGTTACAACAATTGTTCAAAATTTCCACCGTCTGCTGTTAAACATACATCAGCACATTGTGCTACTGCTCGAATGGAGTTGCGTATCACCTCTGGTGTTATTTGCTGTATTGATTGAAATAGAAGGTTCTGCAATTCATTTAAATTTGCCACTGGTGTTCTGGACACAAAGTTTTTTAGGAAACCCCAAAATAAAAATTCACATGGTGTTAGGTCTGGTGAACGAGGTGGCCAAGCAAATGGAGCGCCTCTGCCAAACCAACCGCACTGCTTTACCTGCACGATTATTTGAAGCTCCGAGAGCCATCAGCAAATCATAATATCTAATATTCACCATTTGAATAATTGTGGTCTATTATCTTGCAGTTTGTATTGACAGGTACTTTTACTGTACTCTAACCAATGTCAAAGTATTGATAAATGCTTTCTGAATTGTCACAATTGTTGCAAAGCCGTCTGTTTCAAACAATACAACAAATAACGCCAGAGATGGTACGCAACTCCGTTCGAATAGTAGCACAATGTGCTGAAGCATGTTTAGCAGCAGGTGGAAGAAATTTTGAACAATTCGTTTGTCATAATTGTGATGATTAAAAATTGAAAATTTTTATTATTTTTGGATATTTAAAACTGCCGTATTTCGAAAAATATCGGTCTGATTGAAAAATGGTAGACATTTTTTTATAACCTTATCTAGTTTAACATAATCCGACAGTCCGCGAATTTCGTAACACCCTGTATATGGATACCATGTTTAGGTAAAATTTTTACTGACATTTATTTTTTTCAATTCCACATTTATTGAAATACCTCAGAAGATGTTGTTAAACTTAGGCTACAAATTTAAGTAATTAAAAGTAGAAGTTTAAAATGCACTACCGGAGATACTGTGAGACTTATCACTAAAAGCCTTACAATATCGACGCCGCTGAGTATTTTTGAAATAGGATAAATGCATTTAATTGTCGACGGTCTTTCTAGAAAATATTTAATTATTATTTTGTGTATTTTAAAATAGTACGCTATTAAATAAGACGAAAATAACTGTATTTTATTCGTTTCACATAAATACAATTTTAAATACGATGTAATTGTCAAAAGTAAAAACTTATCGACTTTATTTAAGATTTTTAGAAAATTAAAATTTACGGTAATAAAACCTTTTAACATTCGATGATTATGTTTTATTTAATGTCTGAACATAAAATTTTGAATGGCAGATCAAATCTCTCTAATATGGAATCTCGTGAAAATACATCTCATTTTGCACTCACAGTTCTGGTAGAGAGATATCAGCTTACGTCACGTTATGGATATATATTTAGCTGAAAATATCCAAAGTAATTACCCATTACAACAATTTCATTTGTCTGTTCAATAAAAAATAATTCTACATTATTTCGGTGACGATAATAAAGCTGAGATTGATATAACCTAGTTATTTTGTTTCTCGATATATTATTTACCTTTACATATACATATCAAAAATCCTAATAAAATAAGTGCGGCAAAGATGCAGTATCAGCAGAAATGATGCAATGTCTATAAAACATTGAATTAAATAAAGCCTCCCTTCAAAATTTATTTATGTAAGTGAAGAAATTTTGTTTAATTCAAGGTTATGATTATAAATAATCTACTTGCTTGTATAAAGTCTATTATAGCTTCAAAATAAATAAAACTTCACTTAATAAATACATCTTTTCGGAAGACTTCAAGATTATAATATGAAGACATACCCAACAAATATGTTCATAATTTCATTGTCTATATAATGATTTACGTCAAAAGCATCAATTTTTTTTATTTAAATAAACAGCATGTATCCTTTTTAAATGCTATCTCCAAGAAAAAATACCTCTTTACATAATCAAAATAATATGCTTGAAGATAAATAGGTACCTATCTATTTTTATTTTTTTTAAGTAACGCCCGTTGTAGAATAATTTTTTGGGTATTAACATAAATATTTACAATGATCAAAATCTTTTTTTTATCAAAATAACCAATTGCCTCAAATTTATAATGCTAATAAACTCAGGAATATGATTCCAACAAATAAAATACTTAATAACTATAATATATAAAAAATAAATAAATTATATATTATTATTTCATTGCTGTTAAAAATTTATAGAATGTACATAGCTGCGTACCCAGTATATACCATAAAATATTAAAGTACCAACGCCTTTATTATAACAAGGCAGTATTCCCATCTAAAACTCAAAGGCAAGCCTCAAATAACTCCTAACCCAGATTAGCTTTGGTGCACTGCTAAAGCAAGAATTTTCCGGGTACAACAAGCAGAACAGCAAAAGTGCATCAGCCCAGTAGCACAACAAAATCAATAGTCTCTACTCTCTGCAAGCTGAATCGAAATCCCATTTTAGTTTAGAATTTAATAATGAACCTACTCGGTCTACTCCCAACAGAACACTTTTCTTTTAAACCTGACACAAATACCTTAAAAAAATTACTATTTTACAGTTTATAGTTCATTATTAACACATGTTTGCGGTTAGTCTGAATTGGTTGTATCTATTTTTCATATTTAAAAAATATCATTCAAATGCACATACCGTATGTTCCTCGCANAGGCTAAACATATACAGAATTATTATCATGAGACATCTATATTTTACGAACAACGTCATCACTACAAAAACAAGTTAGCTGTAAAACAAAGGAGTCATTATTGTAAAGTCGGGGGCGCCCACGACGATATACATATTTTAACATGAAATAAATAATGAGTAATCGTTAATAATAAGTATAACAATTTTACCTTAGAAAAATATATGCCCTTGAGCATAAAGCAATGGAAACTAAACATACAAAGAATTATTATCATGAAACATATATAAACATCACAATCATAAGATTTCATAGAACAATTAACAACAAAGTACTTAAAGAATATTACCTGATAACTAATACTGGTTAACCACTTAATTTTACACCACTTTGTCACACTGCCCGCCGATCGTCTTACTGCCGATCTCCACACTGTTCGCACTTCAACTACTTATCTTCAACTCTCTAGGCTTCCTTCCAGAATTTCCTACCTAAGCGTTAGTTTTTGCGCTTTCTTTTACCAACCGTCAATATTACTTTTTCATTGTTATACACCACCCATGTAACAGGTGACGTCGAAGTTGATAAGATAAGTACGGTTTTGCACAATGATTAACTTCCTTGTCAAGGCTTAATTTTGATATAATAATGATTAATAAATAATTATTAAATTAATTAATAGAGAGTAATCTTAAAATAAAATAATCAATGCACGAAAAGCTTTCATGAATGAAAAGATTATCCGAAGATATAATACATATAACAAGACCCTTGTTCCCAGAAGTAAGATGGTCTTAGCAAACAGCTGTCTTAGAGTCCAATGAACCCTTTATAATTCTTCCCTAATGCCGTTGTCTCACCTGAGTCATCGGTTAAACTATTATAACGTAATAGCTAAAGATATTGCCCAGGGGAGTTTCCCCTATGTTGGTCATGGCAGATCAAATCTCTCTAATATGGAATCTCGTGAAAATACATCTCATTTTGCACTCACAGTTCTGGTAGAGAGATATCAGCTTACGTCACGTTATGGATATTTCTTTAGCTGAAAATATCCAAAGGAATTACCCATTACAACAATTTCATTTGTCTGTTCAATAAAAAATAATTCTACATTATTTCGGTGACGATAATAAAGCTGAGATTGATATAACCTAGTTATTTTGTTTCTCGATATATTATTTACCTTTACATATACATATCAAAAATCCTAATAAAATAAGTGCGGCAAAGATGCAGTATCAGCAGAAATGATGCAATGTCTATAAAACATTGAATTAAATAAAGCCTCCCTTCAAAATTTATTTATGTAAGTGAAGAAATTTTGTTTAATTCAATGTTATGATTATAAATAATCTACTTGCTTGTATAAAGTCTATTATAGCTTTAAAATAAATAAAACTTCACTTAATAAATACATCTTTTCGGAAGACTTCAAGATTATAATATGAAGACATACCCAACAAATATGTTCATAATTTCATTGTCTATATAATGATTTACGTCAAAAGCATCAATTTTTTTTATTTAAATAAACAGCATGTATCCTTTTTAAATGCTATCTCCAAGAAAAAATACCTCTTTACATAATCAAAATAATATGCTTGAAGATAATTAGGTACCTATCTATTTTTATTTTTTTTAAGTAACGCCCGTTGTAGAATAATTTTTTGGGTATTAACATAAATATTTACAATGATCAAAATCTTTTTTTTATCAAAATAACCAATTGCCTCAAATTTATAATGCTAATAAACTCAGGAATATGATTCCAACAAAAAAATACTTAATAACTATAATTTATAAAAAAATAAATAAATTATTTATTATTATTTCATTGCTGTTAAAAATTTATAGAATGTACATAGCTGCGTACCCAGTATATACCATAAAATATTAAAGTACCAACGCCTTTATTATAACAAGGCAGTATTCCCATCTAAAACTCAAAGGCAAGCCTCAAATAACTCCTAACCCAGATTAGCTTTGGTGCACTGCTAAAGCAAGAATTTTCCGGGTACAACAAGCAGAACAGCAAAAGTGCATCAGCCCAGTAGCACAACAAAATCAATAGTCTCTACTCTCTGCAAGCTGAATCGAAATCCCATTTTAGTTTAGAATTTAATAATGAACCTACTCGGTCTACTCCCAACAGAACACTTTTCTTTTAAACCTGACACAAATACCTTAAAAAAATTACTATTTTACAGTTTATAGTTCATTATTAACACATGTTTGCGGTTAGTCTGAATTGGTTGTATCTATTTTTCATATTTAAAAAATATCATTCAAATGCACATACCGTATGTTCCTCGCAGCACCAACTTCATATTTTAAAAACACGTGAACCGCCTTTAACTTTTTCTTCTTTAACCATTTGCAATTTTTTTAATTACTTGGTCTTCAATGTCTAAGAAACTTTGCCAAAAATTGTATTTATACTCCAAATATTATGCCATAATGGTACGCTTATTTACGAATTAATAACGAAATATTGGAAATAGAAATCTTAAATAAGATAAAGAGAATACTAAAACTACTGAAAAAAATACGATAACGTGAAATAATGACTTAGGCATTAATCATACCATAAGGGTCTTTAACTATTATAAGTTTCATTAAAATCGGTTACAAATAAGGATAGTTTTCTAACTACCCTTGACAGAAATTTTTCGATATTTTTTTTTATTCCTTTGAATTATCAAGCAAATAATATTATTTTTTAATGAATTAGACTGTTTTGAAGAAAAACAGTCTCTACTTTTTTTAGAATTCTGCGTAGTTTAGGCAGAAATAATTATTTTTTAAATAATGTATGACTCAGAACAGTAACATTTTTTTAATATTTTCACATTAGGCATCTTTCATGGTGACAGTTTCGTACACTCTACTTTCACCTCCTTAAATTTTGTGCCAACTTTTCCAAACACCCTATAGATTTCATAATTTTTAATGAAATCTTTATTTATTTTAGACATGTTTATCATTATAGAGTAATATTAAGAAAAATTTAAAGTGACCGAATTTTTTACTAATTATATTAAACAACTACTCTATGGACTAATGTCCCGACTGGCATTGATTATAGTGAATAACTAAAATCATGACAGGAAAGTCATCAGATATATACCGGTTTTAAACTCGTTAGTTCCCAACAGTACACTATAGGTCAGCCTAGTGAAAACGATTGTGCATCTACAGACATATTTTGAGTGTAGGTGAGATATAGCCTACAAAAAATTCGACATGTTATATATCATCATCACTTTACTGCCTGTGGTAGGAAGCTTTGTTTCGTATCTATTGGCACAAAGTGACCAACTAACTTGTAAGTGCCATGAAAGCAGTATCGATACGGTTTATATCCTCACGAATAATCTTAGCTATTACTAGATATTGAGTGTGTAATTAATTGCTGTCGCCCATAGTAAGAGTACCCAGTTTTTACAAATCGAAAGGGTAGTATAGTTATGAAAAATTTATATATTCAGAAAGATACACTATTTTTCAACGTAGTTGCCTTGTGAGCCGAGGGTTGAGGTTTCTTCATCAAAAAAATCTCGCGGCCTCTAGGGCAGTTTTTTCTTTTAATAGTTGCCTAATACAATGCTCAATTTTTTAGCGAAGTTTTCGAAAGCAGTAGACCTATGAAATTTTTATAGAAACAAAAACAACATATGGTGAGAAATTTCGACGTTCTATTACCCTTAGAATTGATACGTTACATTAAAACGCCCTGTATAAATATAATGAAATTTATCTAAATATGAATTTGTTTGTTTAAAGTAACTTTAAATATCGTACCTATATAATATGACCCTATATGACCTAATATGGTAGGATGTATAAGATCTGCGTAGCTGCTTTATATGTAAACAAGTATTTATTGATATTATACAGGGCGATCCAGAATTGATGGTGGTCCGCCATTACAGGAAATCGGAAAGAGTAAAGAGCAAGAGGGGATCTTTGTGGCAAGATAAAATAAGTCCTTGACATAAAATCTCATGTTCTCTCTAAGGAAGGTCTGTGATACATCGAAATGATTTTTCCTATTTTCATAATTTTTTTTTTTTTTTTTCATAAGAAAGATCTAATATTCATAATATTCATTAAATGATATCTCTGCCCGTTCAGAAGATATAAAATAGAGATGTGTATAAAGATTTCCTATTTCCTATTTGCTTTTTCCGTTTTCCTTTAACGGTAACCGATCGGTCAGTTCTAGGTTGTCCTGTACATGGAAACAATCAATTTATTCAGTACATAGTTCAGCTTATACAGCAACAATTAATTTTGCTCTCTCATAACCATGAACATACCAAATGAATAGACTAGTTGATTGCGAAAAGCTCATTATTAACGACAAGGGCAGGCTTTAATTAAAACAAAGCAGTTGGGAGTGCTGGGCGATATAACGCATGCTTATATGGGGTGATTGTAGCGTGTACATTTCACATACAAAATCAACGCAAATTATGAAGTTGTTTTCATTTCATAACTATACAACGATTGTGCTCATATTGTACAGATAATACGTATATAGAGTAATTCATTAAGACTGGAAATTCTTTGGAAAAAAAATAAAATAAAGAATTACTACTCACGTGAGTCAAGATTCTCTTCGTTTTCAAGATACAGTGTATTAAATTTAAAAACATAACAAATTTTTTGAAGTATTTTTAAAGTCGTTTAACATAGAGCGAAGAGTCTCTTCGCTCTATGATGATTTATTCAATTATTGGTAAATACAAGTAAATTCAAATATAATATATTTATATGTCAACTATTGGCAAGATACTTGGTATCATTAACTAAGGCATCTTAAATTTTCTCATGAAGGTTTAAACAAACTTAAAGCCATCTCTGATGAAGCAGGTAGCTGCACCTTTGATATCGATGTTGCCGCACACCGCAGTGTGAAAGCGCTAACGGCGGTTTTTGTGGCTTAAATTTTGTGTTCAAAATTACTGAAATTTATTCAAATCTCGTTTAAAAGTAACAGAAAAATTAAATGCATAAATTTTTCATTTTCGTGGCCTCTATCACCGTTTTCATAGAACGCACTTATTTCAGAACTACCCTGTATATGGTATAAAATGTTTAAGTGCATATTCCTGATTAAATATGGAAAATAAAGTTGAAAGTTTTTGAGTTGTGAATGATTTTGAAAAATTGAATAATAAATAAAACTGAATAATGAAAAAAATATATATACTAGATTTATTTTCAATTATCATACCTACATTATTTCTTATCCGTTTTTGTGGCGTCAAATTTATAATTATAATTTAATGAACCATCTATTAAAATTACCTAATTGATCATTATTTAGTTGAAACCGATTATTTTGAAATGTTTATTTAAACAAAACCATTAGCATTAATTCTTCTGGCAGTAATACAAATAAAACATGTATTTTCATGAAAATTAATAAAAACTCTTTTTAGACGATTCTGGATGCAGTACGATAGTCAAATTTTAAATTAATAAATCGATATAATATTGATCCACTGACAGCGAAAAAAATTATTAATGAGATCTGTTGATAAAAAATAAAACTAGATATTTATAAGAGTATTCGTATTTTCATAATCCAATTTAAATCAAGTCACCTTACACAATAAATTTTATTTGCTATACTTGATAGAAGATATATCTTTTAAATTTAGTAAGTATTGCTATAGTTTCAAATAAATATAAATTTTTAATACAATACTAAGCACAATTCCTTTTGGCTTTTATAGAAATTGGTTAAAAGTATGAAATTTTTTCTTATAATGTACAGTACATACATATTTTACATGTTTTAACGTTATAAAATTTTTCATTATTATCCGGAAGTTGTATTAGCAGATGAAAACAGCAAAGTGTATTAAAATTTTATACGGAAATAAACCTCAACTCTTTCTAAATTGCAAAATGGTAAACTTTTCAAACAAAAACTCTTAACTTTATCATTAACAGTGTTCTTGAAAATTGTGGATTTAGGGCAATTAACAAAAAAAAAACGATGTCGAGAAAACTATCACGATTAGGGCCAATAATTATTACATCATTTACAAAATAATAATTATTACAGTAGACTCTATAGATGTAATTATTTATACAACTTTATACAGCGTGTCCCACTAGTGCGGGAAAGTCCAATATCTATGTTAAAATGAGGAATATATGGATTTTTCTTTTTACTGTGTTGCCACATTTCTCAGAATGTACAAATTTAAAATATATTCAACTATACAGGGTGTTACCCTTTTCCTGGACAGACACCAATTTTGGTTTTTAAATGGAAACACATTTTTTATATTTTTTTTTTGGATTCTACATCAAAAATAAAGGGTACTTTGTGTAGAATAGTTCTATTCAAATATTCACAATTTTTGAGATATCTCGCCTGAAATGTTTTTCTAGTCGACATTGGTTGCTTACATTTTCTGATACTGACAGGTTATACTAATAGCTACTAAGCCCATTTTTTTATCAGATGTTTAGTAAGGATGACTCTTCCGAATCATGCTCCAAAAACTGGCCTGCGTTATACAGGGTGACCAAAATATCATGTCAAAATTGCCAATTGAAAAATTGAAAAATCTCGATTTTTTTTAAATGCAACGCCCTGTATATTTTCATACCATGAGATGCGGAATTAAATTCTCTACAACTTTGCTATACCTGCACCTATACCAAAATTCATTAGTTTTTCATGAAATCTCATTTCCATGAAAAAATGCGAAGTTTACAAATAGCTTATATGTAAAATAACGTAGTAGGCTCCTGTCAAAGGATGATCTGGATAATTGAATATATTTTTAATTTGTACAATCCGAGAAATGTGGCAACACTGTAAAAAGAAAAATCCATATATTCCTCATTTTAACATAGATATTGGACTTTCCCCCCACTAGTGGGACACGCTGTATAAACAAAATACTTATAAATTAAAGTTAATCAAGCATAACTCATTTGTTAATCCATTCAAATTCCTCGAAATAATACGTGTATTAAAGTGGGGTATGACGTATTTACCAGAAGCTTTAGAAATACATAAGAGCTTTTATTACATTTACTGAAATTTTATGTTTCTAAAATATTGTGTATAAAATGTCTAAAAATGTCGTACTTGCAATGTACGTAACTACATCACATTACACATATTACGGTTTGAATTTAACTTGGTTTCAAGTTAAGCCGTGATGGATGGACTTGGACTTGCATAACAGAAGTAGATTAGAAATCAATACATTTGTTTTTTTCCGTAAATCCATATGAATAAGAGGGATTGTGTAAGTCGATAATGAAAGGTTCAGGCCATCTTGTAAGATAAATGATCCTAGATCTTTACTAATCCACGTTAGATAAAAGATAACAAACAACGAATGATAAATGGCGAAATTTGATGTTTAATTTGCCAAAACTAGCATAAATACATAACTTAGTTGTTATGACCTACTAAACGTATTGCAGTGGATCTGTTAGAGTTACTAATGTTTATTTGTTAACACAAAGCATTAATGGTTAACTGGAATCTAGAGGTACGCGTCTTAGTTTCAGAATCAGACTAATTGTTTACCTCTACAAAATTATGGCTATACTGAATATGCAATGTTCGGTTTTAGTCTGATATAAGTTTAGTCCGCAGTATATACAATGTAGTCGCTAAGTATGTTAATATTTTAAATATTTTTTCTTTGTGTGGATGATAGAAATGAATTTACTACATAGTACTTTATCTCGTATTAAATTTTACAACTTAGTTGAAAATATTGACTGGACATTCGTTAACAATATAGATCTAGATGTTAATGTCAAATTTCAAATTTTTTTAGATAAAATACTAGATTGTAATAATTCAGCTTTTCCTGAGAAAAAATATAGTAATAAACTCAATACAGCTGTGCCTCCGTGGTTTAATAATCATCTGAGAGTTATGCGTGAACAACTTAACTTCTTTATTATGATATACAAAAAAAAAACCATGTTCAGAAAATAAATTGAGGAGAAATATCTATCGCATGCAGTACAAATCTGAAATTAAAAAAAAATGTAAATGTAATCTAAATGTAAAGCGAATGAGAAACTGTTAAAAAATACTAATAACTCTAATAAGTGTAGGTGGGATATTATAAACAAGCAGAAAAAAGGTAAAGTTACCAAAAATAAGTCCAACCGTAACAGATATATTTAATGAATATTTTACGACAGCGGCTGCAAAGGATTTGGAAGCCCGTAAACTATGTTCTCAGAAAGATACTTTAAATCCATACTTTAATTTTGATTATAACAAATTACCCTATAATAGTTTTAAATTTTCTGTGGTAACGTACATTGTAGTGAGACATCATTACAAACATTAAAAGTAAAGCTACTAAAGATATATATGGCTTAAGTGTGAAAATCATAAAAATTTTAAAGAATCTCATAGTGTATCCATTAACTAAACTAATAAATGAATGTCTCTTCCAAGGAATATTTCCTAATATACTTAAGGTGGCAGTAGTTTCACCAATATTCAAAAAAGGTAACCTTGATGACCCAGCAAATTATAGACCGATATCGGTGCTTCCAGTTCTCTCAATAATATTAGAAAAATGTTTGTGCAATGTTTGTGCCTGCGTATTTTGAGTCAAATAAACTCCTCGCAGAATGTCAACATGTTTTTCGAAAGAATCATGATACTACAAGTGCAATACTGGCCTTTGTAAATAACGTTCTAAACGCATATGAAAATCTTGATTTCTGTGATACTATATTCTTGGACTTAAGTAGGGCTTTTGACTCTATGTCACACGACATCTTAGTTGAGAAGTTGGGAAAATATAGACTTAGTGGATGTGACTTAAAAATAATAAAATTATTTTTAGCTAATAGAAGTCAAAAGTAAAAAGAGATGTGACAATAGGTATACCGCAAGGGTATTGGGACCCTTGTTATTTTTAATTTATAATAATGATATGCCGATGATACCACCATTTCTATCAGATCTAAACATATAATTGATGTAGAGGCTCGAAAAAATGAAGCTCCATCAGGAGCAGAAAAGTGGTTTACTTGAAATAATCTTATATGTAACAGAAATAAAACACAACGAATGATACTTCCGGTGATGAAGTACCCGCTGTAAAATTCTTGGGTGTCCTTTTGGATCCCCATCTGAGGTGGAATATCCACATAGCCCATCTATGTGGATTTGTAAAAAACTGAGTACTGCTGTATTTGTTGTTCGTAATCTCTCAGGTTCTGTGTACACTAGCGTATTGAGATCTGCCTACTTCTCCTTGTGCCATTCAATTATGAGTTATGCAATAATAGTCTGGGGTCATGCCGCAGATTTTGATAAAGTATTTGCAATTTAAAGAAAAATTAATTAGAATCATAGCTGGACTGGGTTATATGGATGATTGTAAAAATGCATTCATCACATATCAAATATTAACTTTACCCTCATTGTATATTTTGGAATGCTTGACATACGTTAAACCAAACCTAGACAGCTGTCCCACCTATGCAAACCAACACAGTTACGATACAAGAAACAAAGATAATATAATAACTCCATACTATAGGCTAAATAAAACACAAATTATCTGGCGATTTTGATGTATAACCGGTTACCATCACAAATTAAATATATTAAATGTAAGACATCCTTTAAGAATACGGTGAAGAGGTTTCTCCTGTTAAAGGCATTTTATCTCTGTAGGGAATTCTTATCATGTAATGATTTACACTTTATTAGCTGAGGTGTGATCTAGAGTTTATTTTTTGTGTGATGTCTATTATATTTTGTGATGCGCAGATGTCTGTGCCTGCTGTCGTACACTGTTATACATTTAAATTAGTTTTAAGTATTTTCAGTGCTTTTATTCTGACTTGTGTAAGTACTTGTTACAGTAACACCAATAAACTATTATTATTATTAGACAAGTCAGAATAAATACAAGTATCTAAGTGGCAGGTTAAAAATATGTCTTTTTAATATTTTCAATAATTATTTTAACATAAGAACCGCAAAAAACATAAATGAAAATTTTAGATTAAAAATAGATTCAGTATCACTTTATTTGAAACATACTTTATTTGAAAAGAAACATATCCCAGCGGATATTAATGAATCAATATACCTAAATGTATATATTCTGTTTGTTCAATTTTTAATGAAGCATATAATATTGCTTTGATTTACGAAAACCGAAATTTTCTTTAATTCATAATCTCTGTAGGTATTTACAGTACAAATTTTGAAAAAAATGTCCTCAAAGGAAGCTCTTTCCATGAATAATATTTAACCAAAAATGAAAATTCAATTCCTCCTCAATTCAAGTCCCTCAATTTCTGCTACATCGATATTAGTTACTGCATGTTGAATACTTTAAATATCACAATTTTAATCAGTTTGGTATTGTCCATGGCAAATGATGTTGAGTAGAAATTATTTTTTAATTAAAAGACGCACAAACCTTACCAAATATCGTTGAGATTTAATCTGTTATTTATGTTGTTATTAGAAAAAATTTATTTGAAAATCAACTTAACTGAGATCAACTTAAAATCTTTAATATTATAGAAAATGGCTAATTCGCAGGTTAAGCGTTATTAATTTGACCTAGGTCTTACCGAAAAATATTTTAAGTTCGCTCTTAAAGGAACTTTTTTATTGACAAACTTATTTCATTATAAAACATGTTTCATGTTTATGTATCGTGTCCCATAAATAATGTCCATTCCCTTTAGACGGACAGGGTAACAAAAAACTATGAAGTGTAGATCAATAACGTTTTTCTTATCTGATGTTGTTACAAATGATATTTTCCTTCAAGAAGATATTGCGGCATCGTGTTTAGATAATATGTATTAGGATGTTTACTAAAAGTGACATCTTATCATCGCTATCCTTCATTCCATAATTCTTGGGTGATGAAATGAATCCATCAATTACTTTTTATATACTTTCATTTAAGTAGATACTATAAAATATATACAATTTTTTTAACGCCATATTTACCGAATCCTTCAAAAACGTGAACGTAAAATATTATCCAATGTGAACATGTTAAAAACGTTAAAATAACGTAGTTATGGTTGATATAACGTCAAAGGCTGAAAATATATCAATTTAAATTAAATTACACGAATTTTCAATCGAACGTTAAAAAACATGTAATTTACAATAATCTTATAATTCTTATAATTAAACATTATAAAAAGTTAAAGTATTATCTCATTATATTATTTTTGCGTTAAAAATACGTACCTACTTAAGTACAATGCTAATTTTAATGAGTTAGATATGTTTACTGTCATAAAAAACTAACTTTATTAATAAATACTACTACTAAGTATTAATACTTTTCTAGTAATATATAATTTTTTCTTTCAGATTGCCATTAAAGTGGAAACTCACTCCTGTAGACATGGTACCAAGAAAAGTAATTTAGAAAAGAATCAAAACCAAAGATGCATTCCTTGTAAGTACATAAACTCTTCTGATTATTTAATGGAAAAATCTTGTAGCCGTTTCATCAACACGGTTAATACATTAAAAGGGTATCTTAAATACACCTTCTATAATTGATTGAGGCAATGGGATGACCTATAGGGCAAATTATTTTCCATTCTTGATCCCGTTCAGAACGGACAAAATATTATCATTTTGGCTTAAGAAAAAACTACATATTATTTTGGTAAAAACGTCAATCTTCGAATAACTTGTTATTTTATAAATTTTGTGAAGGTATAAGGAAATTCAAAATGTAAACCAATGTACCTAGCTTGTTTTCCAAATCTAAAATGTTTAATCAAATTTTAGTAGTGAACTTTGCATCACAAATGAGGAAATACATTTTATGACATGGGTGTGTTTGTAAACAGTTAATTTTTAAGATCCGATATTAATTAGATAAAATATATTTGCATTGCTTCCTTAAACAGTATTTAGTTCTTTATACTGATTTTTTTATGGTAGAGATTTTGGGAAAACGCAGGTGTTTTTGAAACATCACCTTATTAATTGTAAAAAGTACTTTTTGCAAGATGCTAAAATACATACCTACACTTCTTCAGGAAAATAAATGTTATTTTCTATTATAAGGGAAACCATTCTAATTAAACCACTCTTTGTGCTAGATAGGTACACTGTAAAAAAATCAGTGTCAGTGAAAGCAATAAAGGATCTGAGTGAATCTATTGAGTGAAATTATTATTATGATCATTTTACTCATTTGTGATTATATTTAAATTAAAATTGAGTACATTCACTCATATATGTATAGGTACTCCTTTAATAAATTCTTCACGTAAATTCGTATTTGATGCACTTGTACCTAAATCAGAGTAAATGTCCTCATACCGGGTTAGTTTAAATGTATATTAATTTCGAGTAATTTGATTGGCGTAGTGAAGATGACACCAATTATATATTGCTTCTGTAATCTCGACCACAGTTGATAGGGGTCCTCCAGAAAAGTGGATTAATTTCAACACTTTATATCTTAATCATTTATGATTTAATTTTGCACTCAATAGTTAGTTAATTAAAAACCAAGTCGGAATAAAGAATGACTCAATAATAGTTAAATTTAAATCATACCTGTAATTAGAGAAAAAGTTAACTCTAAATTGGTTTTATATACTCAGAATAGAGTCAAAAGTCGCTCAATTGATAGTTAGAACTCTACACTAAACACTAAATTCACTCATTTCTGATGCAATAGTTTCACTCAGTTGTACTCATACTAATAGAGTGAAAATTTCACTTAATCGGGTGTGGACAGAAATTAATACATTATTGAGTAAAATTGAGTGAAATTTGAGTGAAATTTTTTTACAGTGTAACTAAATTAAGTGCTTTTTTATTTATTTAAATCAATTAACAATTGCAATAGACAAATAAAAAACTGTTTTCTCAGGAACTATGTATTTTAAGGATATGTAAAATATCTCAAAATTTTGAAATATAAAAAAATTATTACAAAAATCAAGACTATTTAAGGTAAATTAAAAGGCTATTTAAGGTGTTTATTCATATTTGGTTAGCCTAAAATCTTCTCGAAGCAAAATTTCCATGAATTATTCTAAAAAGTAACCTAGTTATCATAAACAATAAACAAAACAATTTATTTGAAGACCCGTACCTTTAAGGAATCATTTCGCTATTGAGACATATTTAGGTAGTTGTTTCCTTAGGTATGGGTAACTTTTGGCTAATTAATTTTACACATTTGTGACTCCCAATATGTATTTTTTACTTCAAAGGATTAATATCTTAAATACGAAATATATAGAATCTCAACTTCTACTAATCCCTGAACTTGGATTCGTTTTGAAAGGAATTCTTATATATAAAAGTAATTTAGAGTAAATAACTTTTCGGAAACTTTAAGGACACGATTACATTTAGTGCAAGTGACAGGAAAAACATTAGGATTAAACTGAGCTAACAGTTCACTATAGGCTTTTTTTCGGGAGTGAATATTGGTGAATACGTTTGACTTGTAGTTACTGTTTCTATCTCTTTTAATCTTATTTCTAACCTTGTCTAACCTGAACAGATCGCGAAAATGTATATATTCACTATTCAGTGGTGCAGCCTGTCATATGTACTTTGACGACTTTGACATATGGGTTCTAACTTCTAACCAGTAACCATAATTTGTCATCCTTTATTGCTTCCAGTAATCTAGTGTTGTGGGAATTGGTGTTATCTCACTATATAATATATGTATTTGCTTCAAATAAAACTGAAGGAATATATCAATGCTTTCTTTGGAATATTTTTAAGTGGCAAATTTAAAAAGCGTGAAAAGTATGTAGATTCTGATGTTGCAAGATATGCGAATATTCGACATAATCGTTATCGTAAGAGAATGGAAGGTTAGGTCGTTTTTTTATGTAATTCATACGAAAAAGACCTGAATTACAAATGATTCCACCAATATTATCTCTGGCCTAGGTCACAAAAAAAAAGAGGATAATCCTGAAGCAAAGTGGATCGCAAATATGTCCCATATAAAAAATTAATCTCACCATTAAGTAAAATATTTGCTGTTTCAACGTCTACGTTTACTAAAACATTTGTGCCTCTAAAGTTTAAATTTAAACTGACCACTTCCACAGCCGTATCAGAATCCATCATTTTGCTAAACGATTGTTATCCTCATTCAAACAAAATGTCAAAAAGAATAAGGTTAAGTTACCGGCTGACAATAATAGTTGAATATACCAACAGAATATTCAGCTGAAGGATGAAGAGTTCAGTCATTTGAACTAAACTTGTGACGTCACATAGTAGTTTAAATGACTGACTATTCTCGCAAAAACGTAATATTCACTCATACTACACATACTACAACATACGACTTCACTCGCGAAAAAAAGCCGTATGTCAGTCTATTTAGATCTCTAAAATACGTGGTGCCATTTTATATTTAAAAAAAATTGGGTCTGAGCTCCTCTTGGAAAAATAGTCCAGACTATTCACATTACGTCTTCCTCATTAACGTTGTATTTAGGAGATGCAGAGTGTTGAAGTTGTTACTTTGAAGAGGGTTTTTCTTGTCTTTAAATCGGCTAAGGATAAAGTCAAAATTTGTACAGGCTGGAATGTTATGACCAGCACTTTTTTTAAGTTTAAATGAAAGATATATTTGTTTAAACCCCCCAAAAAATTTATCCGACAAAAATGTTGGTATTTTGAGTTTGTCCCCCACCCCAAACATGTCGATTTGGTGACATTATGGTTGGTGACAACCAGCAAGTTGATTTTTCTGGGAAGGTTTGGTAATAAGATTTAAAATGAAAGTATCTTATTGTCCGACAAAATTCTTGAGAAGTTTTTGCAATCCGACGCCCCGAAGATGTCGACTTAACGACAACATGGTTGGTGATAACCAGCAATCTGGTTTTGATTTTTTTCTCTAATAATTGAAATGTATAACACAATAATATACTTGTCCGCCAAAAAGATTGGAAAATTTGCCTTAAAAATGGGAAAAATAACTA
>NW_019416663.1:249745-252457 GCF_000390285.2 Anoplophora glabripennis
GTTAGCGGTTGTTTTGTATTTATATTTGGGTAATTAGAGCAACGATCGTGGGTTTCTCTGCCATGCTCTTTCCCTACAGGAGCTCTAGGTGAGCCTGGCACTCTCATTTTATGTTAAATGGTTGTTAATGTTTTTGTTGTTCTTTCTATTTGTCACATGTTTAATTTGAGGGCTGTTGTACGTAAATAATAAACTTAGGTGTATTTACTCTGCTTTTGTTTTATAAAATTAAACCATACTTCCCCTCTTTAAAGTTAGCAGCCAGCGCCTTTCCGTTAATTAGAAATAGATACAACGTAGGTATTCCTCATGACGATCACATATTTCTGGCCACAACTACGTTTATTTTTTTTTCGATCGAACCCGGGGTTGTTATACTACAATTGTAACTATTTTATAAAAAATGGTAACTGTACAATGAATGCATAAATTTTCGCATGTTTTTTTAAATTAAAATTTGCAATCTTGTTTTGACAAACAGTTTACACGTAGTTTTGTTCTTGAAAAACCAATTAAACCAATTTTAAAAATATTATTATACATTTATCAACGCGTTTATTAAAAGATTGTCTTATTGTAAAGTATAAATCCTAAATGCGAAATTACTTTGCAGCATTTAAATCCTGCTGCCAAAGTTCTTAACAGGTGTTTATAGTTTCTCTATAAACAACTGATTTCATGTAACCCCAAAAACTGAAGTCTCGGCATTCCTTCCCATCCCATCCCATCTTACATTTATGTACATACAATTTAAATTAAGCTGTAGATAATTTTAGGTACGAATAATACTTAATGGACAGTAGCATACAAATGACAGCAATAAGACAAGTGGAATATGTCAATTATTTGATTTTCGTCCAAACTTAAGAAATTTCACCGCTAAAAATAATAGGTAGGTACTTCATTGTAATTTAATTCAACAGCATTGGAAGTTTCAAAGCCAAATATCTCGAAAACGGTGCGAGACAGCTAGTTTTATAAAGTGTAGCTTTTTTGTGTAAAAAAAGTTGGAAAATAAGAATTTGATACCAAAGATGAGACACCTTAAAGTATAAAAAAGTTATGTCATTTTTAACACATTCAATCTACTGCAGCTAGTGCCCTCTATGAACTTCAACCAAAATATGAACACATTTCAATTCCTCTACTTAAAGAACTCGAAACTTCAAAATTTTGTGAAGATATTTGCATTTGTTAAGGAATAAATGAAAAAAAAAACTAAAATAATATTTTACATTTAACACCCTGTATCTCTTTAACTATCAACTTTTGGACTAAGGTAAGTTCGGCTAAATCGCAATATTTGTGCTTCGAGAATCTACCCATGAACTTTGAATTATTAGCTAATTCTCAGATTAGTATTGCATTTTTTTAAATAATGACGCTTTTGTCCGACAGCTGGTTATCACCAACCATGTTGTCGTTAAGTCGACATCTTCGGGGCGTCGGACTGCAAAAACTTCTGAAGAATTTTGTCGGACAATAAGATACTTTCATTTCAAATCATATTACCAAACCCTCCCAGAAAAATCAGCTTGCTGGTTGTCACCAACCATAATGTCACCAAATCGACAAAAAAATTGCTGCTCATAACATTCCATGTTTATGCCAGATTGACATGTTTTCCTGAAAATCACGGGAAAACTTACCACTGTTGAATTTTCCTCACAGTCAAATCTTGGGAGACTCGTCAAACTTAAGCGGCACTCAAAGTTACAGCTTGCTGGTAATCATTTTTTTCTTTGTACGTGGGCCCGTCGACTATTATTTGTTAAAAAGCTTCAAGAAATACGATAAAATAATGTTAGGGAATGTCGAATGGAAAATAGTAAAAAATATTAAATTTTAATGCTGGTAATATTTGGACTTTTTAACGAACAAGAAGAAAAATTGCGATGGTTCTAAAATATCGAAATTTTATTTTCCTTCTCAATCTTTCATTCTCAATAACCTCATATACAATAGATTGAAAGGTTAATTGTTTTCAAGGCATACGTCATCTAAGCTTTAGTTATCCTAAATTGTCTTTCTTGGCCACGAAACTTCCTGTTATTTTATTAAATGTTGTCGTCTACTTTACGTATGTATAACATATCCTTACAGGATGTATTTAAGGTCCTAAGGGAATTTATTAATAAAGTTTTTCTTGAAAACACACAAAGTATGCTGACCGCAGCACAAAACTTTACCGGCCTCCTGGAAACTTTTTTAGATTAAAATTATTATCGAGAAAATAATGTGGAGACAGCATTGGGAAACAGGATCCAACGAAGGAAATGCAAAAAGCAACCAAAGAAAATTATGTGTGTGAGTTTATGTATTTTAAATTCTTTGTTTTCAGGGAAATGTCTAACGTCTTATATATCTCGACACACGTCAGCTACATAAGGGGAGCTTTATTTTGGTTTCTAAATATTCTAGAAGAATTCGGTACATTGTTAAAAATTTATGAACCTGAATATCACAAAGGTGCTCGAGATTTTCAGATAATTGATTATTTAATATTAAAGCTCTTCCGAAATAAAAATAAATTTATACATGACATCCATGACATCAAAATTTTACATGAAATAAAATGTTCCTTGAGAGTAAAATTAAATGCAAGATGATTGTAAAGAAAAAAATATATTTATTATTTTATTCGAAAAATAGGTAATTGTTGAGTTATGCTTTTTTTATTTAAAATTTATTATTATTATTATTATTATTATT
>NW_019416663.1:253058-329743 GCF_000390285.2 Anoplophora glabripennis
TATTAACTTAAATAAATATTAGATTATTTAATATTTATATATAAATGTTATTAGTGAATATGGAAGTAATTTCGATTTATTCAACAGTGAGAAAGCTTATTTTAAATGAAAAAAGTAACTCGAATTGAATAAACTTATCAAATTTGGGGATTTCAATGAGAGTGCCTCCCGGTATCTCTGTCACTGGTTGATTTTTTTGCACACCAATTCAACAAATCTTTGCATTTAATTAGTAAAAGACATATTTTTTAAAAAATGTGGATTGTTTTTAAATTTCAACACCTGTACCTCGGAAACCAGTGGCAGGTTCATCTTTTTGGCCCAAAACTATCCAAAAAACACACCTTCAAAGTTATGAGAAGAACTTAAAAATTGCCTGTATATTATCTTGAGACTGCTAATGTTAAACAACTTTTATGGTTGAAAAAAGAAAAAAAACAGGTAGTAAACAAAATTCAATAAAAACCTTTCACTAAGTTATTGTCTGAATGACATTTGACAAGAATATTTCCCAATTAAAATGAACTGTCATATTAGTTTAATACGACTATTCTAGCAATAAAACTTTAGTAGTTTTTGTCAGTATAATAAGGATAAATTATTTAATAAAAAACGGCACTGGTTTGTCTATAATATAATGGCTGAAATAATAGGAATTTATTTTTAAAATAATAATTCAAGTAAACATCTTATGAATGAAATAAAATATCTTGAATGACTACCCTGAACTGTATCATTTTAAACACACTGTATTTCTATTCCGAAGCGTATTCTGGTTGTGATAGAAGAACTAGATAAGGATCTTATGTAGTAGACAAGATCTTTAAAAGTACTGACAATTTTTTTATGCTTTTAGACATGTTTTAGTTAACAGATTTAAAATTTAAGATACCACACCTGTATGATCACCAAATGAAGAAAAACCTGGTTCATTCCTTACTAAATCAGATTATTTTAAGTACAAAAGGAAACAATGTACGATTGTCTCTTGTTTTTCTCCATTGCAAATTAAAACTTTAGCGAGATTTTTAATTATTTCAAACAAAAGCAGTATTCCACAACCGCGCACGAGAAATTTATGGAACAAAGCACTGTAGTGTTGACAACAAAATCGATTTTAGTTGTGTTTGCTAATGAAATTGTAAAGTTGGAAAAAAAATAGCTAACACCATGTTTAATAAAAAATACATTTCGTGTAATGGTTTGAATTTTGCAAATATTATTATTTGGAATTCCGATATTCTTTAATTATGCATTTACGAATATTTTTATTTTTCCGATATTACGCAAAAATAAGTACCTATGTATAAAATTGTTTCCATTCAAACCGAAAGCTATACTAACACTGGAAAATTTGTAATATGATCTTATATGATTGCAAAAAAATTCAGTGAGGATATTCTCTGTTTCTCAAAAAAAAAAATAGTTTTTTCATTCATACCTCATTTAAATAGTTTTCCAGATTATTTATTCCGATTTCATATATTTTTTTGTATATTCTTCTAATTACCTTAATATTAAAGAAGTAAATAGAAATAAAAGAATAATTATGTATCACCCTGTACAGTTCCTATAGACAATAACCATTTAAGAAACATTTGACTCCACGTTTTTCCAAAACAAATTGCATTTTTTCATGTAAAATTTCTTTTATAAATAAACACTTGTATAGTCTTTCTAGAACTCAACTCAGCACTGAAATGAAGGTCTAGGAATGCGACCAAAGCTTACTGCGGAATTTTGTGGGACTTAAATAAATATTGTCTAATGGTCTAGTCTAGTGCATCATTTCCGGAATTCTCCTAAACGTGCTGCGAAACTTTAAGTGCTAAAACATCTCGAGTACGTTTTATTTGGAACGAATTTCCCGAACATTTAGGTTCTTAAAATAAAATTAAACAAATTCAAAATATTCAGCTAAGGTAAGAGGTATGTAAGAGATAATTTTTTACATCGTTAGATAATATTTATGCAGAAAAATTATCAAAACTAAAACATCTGTCCTATCTATTCTATCCATTGCAACCGTAAAAATGTAGCTAGCGTATGAAATATAAAAAATATGTGAAATAAAGTAATAGAAGTTCTCTGTTAATGTTGTACATACATAAATTTAAATAAATGAAAAAAAAAACAGTACAGTTTGAAGGAATTAATAATTTTAAGGAACTATAACTATTGCAAAAAGCATTTTGGAATGTAGATAAATTAGGTAATCGAACATATTGAATTGAATAATCACAGTAAACGAATCAACTAAGAGGATATAAAACAATTTTAGCGTTTAGTAGGTGTATTGAAAATGATCTTTCGTATGACGTATTTATATAGAAAATGTTTGCTATTTCTGAATTATTAGCGATAATTTAATAAGTCTTCATCAATGGAATAAATATTTAGAAAATTACTGTCAAACAGTTTAAACACTTTAAATAACATACTTTTTATATCCGCTCTCTCACTTTTAACCTATGAATACGTACATAAATTAGAACATTATTTTTTAGGTTAAATATACGAATTTTTTTTCATCTACATCAACAAAGAGTCCAATTTTAACAAAAATTAATTTTTAAATAATAAATGCCTGAGTAACTAAGCTCTTAATTGAAAAATGTCAGAACTGCAAGTTAAACTTCAGTTCGAGTTTAAACATAGGTTATAATAGTGGGCCTTAACATCCAGGACTTAACTTATAGCTGTTTTATATTGACAATTTATTCATGAATAAATTGACGTATTTCTTTATGAATTAATTCACGAATTTATTGGTAAACAGTGTGGTTTTACACTGCTACAGACTTTGTCAAGTTTTTTGACGTATGAATCAGTTCTACCAATGAATCAAAGAAGCAAATAAATTTCAAAGTTGGGTTAGTAGGTACTTCTGAACTTCACGAAGAAATTGAAGAAAAATAGAACATGCTCTAATTCGTCAAGAACTTGATGAATAAATTCATGAAGTTATTTGACAGCAAATTACACTTGTCCAATTTCTTGATGAAGCGACTTCATCAATTAATAGATCAATAAATTGTCAATGTAAAACAGCTATTAGACATGCATGCAGTAAATACATTTTTTGGGACAACTTTTAATACCTAGTAGGCTGTGATTAATTAAATCTGTCGGTATTCAGATTTGGAAGATTTTTTTACAGACAAGAAATAAAACGTTCGCTTTATTAAATTATTTATTCATTTCGTTCAACGCAAAATTTAACAAACAGTACTGTTTCTATGAAACTAATAAAGTAATAGTAAAATATTTACAATAAAAATGCTGTTCAAAACGGCTCTATTCAATAATTGAATGTATTTTTTTATAATGGTGCATTTATTATTGATGCGGTTCCATAAATTCCATAAATCTTCCTCAGTTTCAACAAGAGTCGAATATACAAATTCTTTTAGAGTCCCCCAAAGAAAAAAGTCACATTTATTTAAATCGGGCGATTGCGGTGGCCAGTGTTGAGGGCAGTTTATTTCCACGACATATCCATCGATTTGGAAATTGTTGGTTTAAAAATTCCTGAACATCCATACTGAAATGCTAGTTAAGGCAAGACGAGTAAATGTTCCGACATTCAGTCGTCTTGACTTAATTGTCTGGACGCGCTTATGTTCTTGCCTTAACTGGCCGGGACATATAGTCGTCTTGCCTTAAGTGGCTGGACCCACTCTTTTTCCTGCCTTAAGTAGTCGGAACATTCACTCGTCTTGCCTTAACTGGCTGGACACGCTTATATTTCTACCTAACTGACCGGAAAATTGCCTTAACTGACTAGCCTCCTTTATGTTTTCGCCTCATTCGGTCAGGAGTCGTATACATACGTATACATTTTTTCAGATTTTTTAGACCGATTTTCTCGATTTGACCTACAAATGCCCTAGACATGACCTTGATACGACCTTTAGATGTACTTAAATGGTGAAAATAACAGCGGCTTTGAACTCAGCTAGCCCAAAACATACGTATGCCCTAGACATGACCTTGATACGACCTTTAGATATACTTAAATGGTGAAAATAACAGCGGCCTTGAACTCAGCTAGCCCAAAAAGATACGTATACACTTTTTCAGATTTGTTAGTACGATTTTCTCGATTAGACCTTCAAATGACCTTGATATAACCTTCATATGTCCTTCAGGGGTGAAACTGACAGCAGACTTTAACTCAGCTACTCCAAAAACATACGTATAAAATTTCTCAGAATTTTTTTAGATCATATTTCTCGATTTGACCTCCAAATGACCTTTATACGACCTTTAGATGTCTTTGAATGGTAAAAATAGCAGCGGCATTGAACTCAGCTACACCAAAAACATACGTATGAATTTTTCAAATGACCTTGAACCTGACGTGATGGAGCTTAGCCAACCTCGGATTCGAAATCAGCGATCTAAAAAACCAATGGTCAGGTCCGGTGATTATTCTTAGATCAAATGTTGACCTGTGCTATTTATCAAACAATTTTATTATATTGGTGATAAATTTCGTTTTATTCCGTTTCAAAAGGTCTCCAAAATGCCATGTTGTAATAATATTAGTAAACAAAATATCGTTCTTATTTCTTCTTTCGCAATTGTAATATGAATGATTGATAGAAGGTGCCTATAATAAATTAAAATTACCTGAATCACACCAAATTCCGCATTGCTGCACTGCACTGCTGGGCAATTTATCAGCCACTTGTCGTCTGCTGTGATTATTGCTCAGTAGCCCAATGCAACTGTAATCGTTTTCTTTTGCCCTTTTTCAAATATTTCAATGCCGAGTTACTGCGTATCGACCGAGTCTGACACATACCTTGAAGTTATTGGTTCTTCAATTGACTATACTTCGTTGAATGCAATCAGTCTTCTTCAGAATTTTGAATTCTAAACGAAATTACTTAACATATGTATACTCTCAAGTTTGTTTCTGATGTGTCGCCTGTAACCTTTTATCGCGGAAATATTTGATACAGAAATAATTATTACAAAAAAGAGAGAATCTTATTTTTTTTATTTAAATAATAGCAATAATTGGTGCATTAGACTAGTGGGACTCCACTAGAAACAGGCGTATCCTTATAGATACGTGAAGACATTTTAAAGGGTATGCAAAGGGATCTTCTAGGATGTACCTACCGAAAACGAAAAGACAAATAATTTATAATTAAACAATACCATTAGTTTACAGTATTCCGCAACATTATATAATTTTTTATTCGATCATTTAAAAAATTAAAACCACAACTAGCTTAACCCAAAAGTCTTCTTATTCTTGCACATACTAATGATCAGCTTTGCACACTGTGTGATCAATGTGGTAATATACAAGCTCATATTTTTCATTTGAGAAATAAGCACTAAAACAAACAACTAAAATATACATATTTACCTACTATCTAATATCTACCCCTAACTTCTGACCCTCTACTAATTCTAACTAAAACTAAATTATTTTTACTCCAACTAATTATGCTAAGATTTGAAATAAGGGTACACTTATTTTTATTTATAAAAAAAGTTGATTACCACTACAACAGACCATAGTTACAAAACTACGGTATACGAGTAGAAATCTCATACCTTTACACCCTAATACTTTTTTCCTATAAAAATTTTAATGTTTTGAATTTCTTGTAATAAAAATTATTGCACTACATCCTACTACTAATAGTAAATACGTCCTTGTTTATTATAATGAATAAGGCAAAATTTAACACAGAAACCGGACAAATCCAAATTTTCAAAAATATTTTGTGAAATATGTTCAAAGGTGAATCTGTAATTTTATATTTTTAAAACATATATGCAGTTAATATTTAAACAAACTAAAAATAAACAAAGGCAATATATTAGTTAATTCTGATATTAAATTATTTTTTAGTGTCCCACGTTTTTTAGAAAATGTACTTAAACCAGTTTCTAGGCTAAACTCTTGCAAATCGAAAATAATTTTTTGTCAAGTGTACTTGAAATAAAATATAGGTAGTATAGAAGGGTAGAACAATCCTGTCGAAACCAGAGTTTCCTGATATATGGTAGTCATTTCTTTTCTGTTATATACCTATCCTTACTCTCTGATATATTTGTGACTTACATCATTGTCAAAAACGTTTTACTGTTAAATAAATTCCTATGTTCCTAAATTTATGAGACCATTTAAGTAAGTACTTACGGTAATTGTTGTTACTATAAATTCTATGGTCTGAACTCGAAGAGTTATTTCTTAAGCAAAAGATGTTAGAATATACTTTAAGAAAAATAATATTGAGCTTATAGAATCCTTAATATACTCAAAATTAATTAGTACGGTAAACCTCTTACTTATTAAAAAAAATCAGTCAAGAATCTGCAAAATACTCGAAGAAGACAAGGCACAAACATGTTTAATAAAATGTATAGATGGCTACAGAATAAATACTTTTTCCTGCAAAATATTTTTTTAACTTTCTTATTATCTATTAACTCTTGAAGTTTTACATTTAATTATAATAATTTTCCCTCATTTCTCTAATGCACCTAGGTATATACATATTCAATGATAATCATCCAGGTATGCTGAAGAACAACTTATTATATAGGGTGACTCTAAACTTTATTCTTACACTTTCAGTCCAACAAAAAATAAAGCGGATTTCTTGCATATTTACAAAAAAGGATAATACATAAGGCATCCTCCTTTAAAGTCGTTTCGTATTGTTCCTATATACTTTCCGTAAAAGTAGTTTCAGGGGATGACTGTCAGTAATTCATCGATTCAACGATTTTATTTTTACCTAATTTTTAACAAATATTGATCTCTAGACTAACTAAAAAAAGGAGCTCTTCAATAACTTTAATAAATCGAATCGTAGCAGAATTTCTATAAAACAAATACTTTAGTTGTATTACCACACGAATAAATTACCTTGTTTCGTTAAATCCAGAGATCAATAATAATTATCAAAAAATTAGTCACCTGCTAAAATCTAAAACTACTTCTTATGAAACATTTGAAATAAAATGCATAAAATAGTATCATGATGCCCCAAGTCTTCAAATATCGCAGATATCTACAATCCTTCTTAAGAGGTCATTATTTATTTATTTTTATTTATTTTTTTTTTTTTTCAAGAAAAGTTGATATAAAGAGATATCCTTAATTAATATCAACCGTCCTGAAAGGAGGAGTAAATATAAAAAAATCCGTAGTACATCTTTAAAATAAATAAAAATACTGTGATGGCGAATGAGGCAAATTAGGACAATATGGAATGATCTGGATCAAAATTTATGGGTATATATATTATTTTTTAATTTTCACTAAAATTTATTTTGATTATAAATTTTGAAACATTTATGAGAATTAATTTATTTGCTATTTGCCGTATACTACTGCATATCAAAAGACTCCTAAAGTTAGAATTTCAAAATTTCTGGGCTGTACTAGAAATATTGTTATTTCCAGTATCCAACAAATTTTATGTTGGACACTGGAAGAACGTGAAATCATGATTGATCTTATTTCGCGTTTTTCTTAAATTTCGAATTAACAATGAAACTATTTCTAATCAGTTTTTCAATATTATTTTAGCAATAAGAACTTTATTAACCATATCACGATTTTTCACAGTAATTTTGTAGAATTAAAAGTCCCAAACTTTTATGAAGCTATTTTTGTCACTTCCAACATCTATTTTATACAGCATACTGAAAGCGTATGAATGAGTGACAAAACATTGATTTTTTGGTGTGGCATATAAAATAATGAAATTCTTGTGACAAATTATTTTAATCGGTTTTTCAAAAATATCTTATTGATGATAAATAACTGAAGTCATAAAATATAAATAACATAAGCAATTTTTTCAGTTATAACATTAAATTTTAACTACGCAACTTAATATATAGCTTATTATACAGCTATTATATATTTTTTCTAATGTTACGTATAAATTCCTAAACTCCCATAGTACACTATAAAGGTACTGTTCCTTTGTTTAACAAGTCTTCTACAATGTTGTAGTAACCCGATAGTGTATGATTAATTGTAACCCTCTAATAAAATAAAAAGATTATACCGTTGCCTACATTTAATGGTTTTGTTCGTCACCGGCAGATAATAAAAGAGTACTAAATAAATGCAAATATTTTTCATACACGCAATTAATCTTAATTTGATTCTTAATAACTGGAAATTTTCTCGAAATAGTTTTACGAGTCTGACCAGCGCCAATATTAAATATTCCATGACATATAAAGAAGACTATAAAATGTTATGTCCTCATAAATTTGTTGGATAGCCGGGCTCCACATCCGTTATTAAAAAAAAAGGAATTTATATGTAGATGTGAATATTTAATATTACTACTGTAGATTAATAATTATAGTAAAACGTAATTTAAATGTTATAGCCCTATTTACTAGCAAATTAGGGTATACACTTTAATCGATCACACCGAATAACTTTGCAGGATGACCTCCATTTGAAAAACTTCCAAAACCAAAGTTGTAGGTCCGTGTGATAATGATTTTGGTTTTGACGCAGAGGTCAAACCTAGGGGTCATTTGGAAGTCAACTAAAGAATTTCAAATAGAAGCGGCATTCGTTTTATTCAGAAATGGAAAGAGCAAGAGAAAATTTTACGTTCAAAGATATATTTGATCCTTAGGGGCCTTCTGAAGGTCAAATTAGCTTTCTGACTAAAATGTTTACATTTTATGGCAAAGGTTGATTAATTTTTGAGGCAATACAAACTACCGTAGTCATGATTATGGTCTAATTGTGACTCTGGCCCTGGGGTCAAATTTAGAAGTCATTTAAGGGTTAACTTTAGGCGGGATCTGGGGAAATGGACTGAGATAGAACATAGGAAATACTGGACTTCAAGGCTAGGACATAGCCATTCTAAGGAGTTCATGGAATATCCTTTGAAGGAAAGAGCAAATGAGTTGCTAAGTTTGAATAAAATTCTACTCAGGAGAGTGACGGGACTGATAACGGGACATTGTCACTTTAGAAAACGTCTAGGTATATAAGCTAAAGCTTGTAGGCAGTCCGGTCTGCCGAGGATGTGACTTCTCTGCATATCCTAGGCGAGTGCACGTAGTAGAGCGACGCCTATTTGGAACCCAAGGAGCTGAGAGAAGTGTCAGCAAGGAAGCTTTTGGACTTTGTTAAAAGGACAGAACTACTTGCTGAATAGGACTAAGTAGTGGGGCGCACAATAGGCCTAATAAGGCCGCGGTGCTATGGGACTTATAAGAACCAACCATTAGAAAAAGATGAAAAATGAAAAGGATTAACTTTAGATTTGGTTTTTCTATAAAAATATATATTTAATTAATAACAATAACATTAGCACAAAAAAGTATGTAAAATGTGTTAATATACAAAAGTAATAAATCAACATAAATCATTTACATGGTTTAATAATGTTCTAGGTAGCACAAGAAGAAACTGCATTTTTTCTTATTTGAAAATTATTATTTCAGTTGTAACTTCATTATAGTTAACCTTCAAAGTGTTATTTTTTAATTATTTATGCAAAAAAAAATGTTAAACAAAGTCTGCATAATTTATGTTTATCTAGTATTACTTTTATATATTAACCTTGTTCGGATTTATTTGTTTCTTTATATTAATCTATTGTTAAAGTACTTTTAAAAAACTATAACGTTCGCTATAAAACAGAAACCAAGTGAAATTATTATAAATTCCAAGATCTAAGAAAACATGAAAATGTTTCAAAATAAAAACATTTTTTCGTAAATATTGTTGTTTTTAACAGAATATTTTTAAAAAATGTCACACGAGGTTTGAACAGAAAGAAACGGGAATTGTAAATTTTTTCAGAAAATACTTATTTAATCTTCAATGTTTATCCCGTCCCCATCAAAGTAGTTCCCTTGTCATATTATACGCACTTGTGTCAACAAAGTTTCCAATTTGAAAAATACTGGTAAAACGCCTCTTTAGTCATCGTCTTGAGCACGGTTTGCGATATTGCCTTGATCCCTTCTATTGTTGAAAAACGTCCTTTTAGTTCTTTTCGAGTTTGAAAAACAGGAAAAAATCCATGAGTTATCTCTCATGTTCTCGTCGTTTTCTCCTGATTGCCAAAACTTATAGGAAGTACTCGCTGTTAACTATATGAACGGAAAGTAAAAATTCGTGATGAACTATTCCACTGTAGTCGAAGAAAACGATTAGAAGGACCTTCACAGTTGACCAGATCTTTCCCTATCTTTGATGTCTTCTTGGCCCTCCTGAAAACATATGTACCATTAATAAAATCGTGGTTGTGACATAGTACCGTCACCAAAGAATCAACTCAATTAACAATTATCTACTCCGACTAAATAATACCTATTAATACACCTATAATGCTACATTTTAACAAAATTTTGATTTTGCACTTTTTCGTTTTTTGAACAATTCCGACTTTTATTAAATATTACAGTACGGATGCTTTCTTATAACCTACCAAATATTTTAGCATCACAATGCGTAATTTATTCACACTGCATAATATATCAATTAAAGTTAGAACACTAGAAAATATGAAATAATTGTTACTTTCTGCTGCTACATTAAATTTTGTATACGTTTTAATAAACAAGTATACCTATTAATAAGTTTTGATTATAATAGCAGGTAATTACCTGAATAACAATAAATACATAATGGTTTATTACTGCAGCAGATTTAACACTAAAAAATTATAAAATTTAATTGTACAGGAAACTCACAACAATTGACAAATTTATTTAGATTTTATTTTAAATTTTCTATAATATTTATAATACCGCTTCGACTTTGATAAACATTTCTTTATTCCATTAGACGCCTGTATGTTGTTATAGGAAATGCTTGAACGTACAAACAAAAAAAAAACATACTTAAGATTTATATCAACTATATCATTACAGGAAATAAAATATTCTGTATACCTATTTCAAATTAACTTATCTCCAACAATAAGAAAAATATAAGAGGGCTGACAGTACCTACGTATGAACAGGTTTCCATTAACAAACACTTTAAAATACGTTTATTGAAACACTCAATGTGAAAAATTTAGGTTTCATGATAAACGTAAAAGAGTATATTCATTAAATGTACCTAAACATATAATACATATATAAATTCTTTTCACCGGCGACTTCGCCATATTCTGTAATATTTAAGAATTGAAGAATCAATGTACAGGATGGTAAAAATGACACAACAAACATCAAGGCTTATCTAAAATAGGAAAAAGATTTTTAGCTTTCTATGAATTTACCTTTTAAAATAAGTTTTAAATAAGTTGCGTTTTATAAGATCTAAATGAAATGATGATTCAGCTGTGGTAATACGTAAAATTATAAAAAATATTTTGGAATGGATTCTACACGTCAAAATAACAAGAAAAAACTCAAATGCTATGCGATTTTCATTTGTTTTCAAGTTATAATTACAAAGTAACCATGTTCTAAGTACAAAAGTAGGATTTTCGTTAGTCATTTTATGTTGCAATAGTTTAAACATTGATTACACATTTGTACGATCATAGTGTTACAAAATGCCAAGAACTTATCGCAATTTAGAGTATGCAAATATGGTGTTTGTTTATGGTAATGGGAATGCTAATGCTCCTGTTGAAGCACATCGTCAACTGTTTCCACATCACAAATATCCTGACAAAAATGTATATATCAGAGTTTTCAACAATTTTGCGAAACCGAAATGCTTATATGTACTAGCATAACGTCTGAACGAGCTCTTCGACAAGGTTTAGAAGAAGTATAAAATACTCTGGGTCTAGAAGGAGATGATGCAACTACCAGTTCACAAAAAATTGCCAATCAATTAGGCATTCTACAGAAAAGAGTAATAAGGACCCTCCACGGGCAAGGCTTATATCCGTACCATATAAGTACAGAGAATATAACTCCTACAACCGGAAGATTATGCTAAACCTATCGAGTTTTGTCTATGGATTAATAAATCATCATCAACATTCACTCGTGAAGGCATAACTAATACTCGGAACTCTCATGTATGGTCAGACGAAAATTTTCAACATAGATTTTCATTGGAGAATCCACTCACAAGAGACCGTTACTTAAATTTTCTACAAAGTGAATTCCAGGTACTATTAGATGTTCCTATAAATATGAAAATTCTGACTATCAGCACGATAGATCTCCTTGAACTCCTGCACATTTCGCTAGAGTCCAGTCAAGCTACAGTCCAACTAGAAGTACCCCGGGTGTTGTATTAGCCGCGGTAGTCATATTAGTTGACCTCCATGATCTTCAGACCTCACAATACTAGATTACTGTTTATGGGGTTGGTTCAAAAATGAGGTGTACAAAGTTAGAGTGAACACTCGTGACACTAATTCGATGTATCAACTATCAACAATAGTGTAGCATTTATAAAACAACGACCTGCAACAATCACGAGAACTACAGACACCCTTCGTGGATGAAGCAGAAAGTATTTAGAGGTCAATGGTGGTGTTTTTAATTTAATAAAAGTGCGCTATAATTAATAGAATATCAATAAATTATTATTTTTTATGGAAATGTACTTCATAGCTTGAAAACAAATCGAAATCGCATAACATTTCAGTTTTTTCTTATTACTTTGCCGAGTAGATTTTTTGGAAAAACAAGTATTTTACACAAGCATAATGAACTCTCAAAACAAAGCGTTAATAAGTTGATGTTTGCTCTCCTGAATCAATACAAATTAGTGACATAAACGATTCTATGTTATATAGAGGAGATTATTATTCGACATCATTAAAGCACAAAATCAACTTGTTTAGTCAGACGATATCTGTAGAGGAGCTTATCCTACAACGTATTACCTGGTGTCGTCATGGAAACGCGGGTATAAAGAGTTTCGCTCTAAGGTACTCTTAAAGTTAAAACATTCTTCAACTACGAATCGGCGGAAACGATGCGTTAAGAGCAAATAGGAAAATTTACTGGCAGCCGGAGTTTCCAAGATTTCGTTTTACATAAATTCATATTTCAACGAAGAATATTCCGTGACTAGCAAGTGTGTAGAATTTTTTAGATTTTTAAAAGGAAGGCGTTTGATTTTAGAATTTAAAATAGTCCAAATCAATATCACCAGTCCAAAAAGAATAATAATAATATTTTAGGTGAGCCCTGCGACAGCAACAATCTTGCGGTGTACTTATTTGTTTATGATAATTCTAATACTTTTCGATTTACAGATCAAAGTCACTTTTTATTGAAAATCATAGATGGCTGTTGCCTAATTAAAAAGAGGGCTAGACATTCCAAAAATACTTAGTTCGACATACTTATATCAGAAAGTGAAAATTTTCTCTATTCACCCCACAGAGTATATACATTTATCATAACAACATCTTCTATATATCTCCAGACACAACAATGATACCAGATTATAATTAATAGTAGTCTTTATTTTTAGTCGTGGCCAATTTCATATTAATTTAAAGTAACAGAGTATAGCAGTTTTACCTAATTCTTATTCATTTTAAGGTAAATGTAACAAATTATATATTTTTTAAAAGTGTGAAGCCAATCTTATTATCCTGGTTAAGGTTAACTATGATTTCTTATAAACAAAAACTAAACTTTGTCTGTAAGTCGAAAATCTTTAGAGTTATTTTAAATTAAAAATGGTACTGGATTTTAGGTAAAAAATCTATCTGATAATAGGTTAATGTTTCAGGAAAAGATCTACATATTGAAAATCTGTTTTAACCTGAAGATTTATTTTAATAAAGTGATCAATGTTTGCTAAAACCGAAACTTTCTCTCTTCAGTAATAATAATAATACCGAGATAACAAGATATTGAAAATAGAATGTACGGGGTAGTTCGACTTTTGTGCAAGAGTTTAAGATGTTTTATTGAAAAAACTTATCATCTAAGTTTTCGGTATAGAAATTTTCAAAAAGACGTGTTTTATTCTCTAATATTAGGCATATTAGTATCACTGGTGATATCCGAAGGATAATATTTATTAATGGGGATGAAAAGATAACATTATAACACCTTGTCCACCTAGTGCACGTAAGTCCAATATCTAGGTTAATGAAATATATAACTTAATTTTTTTTCTACAGAGTTGCCTACTTTCCCGAGCTGCACAAAATGAAAATATATTTGCATATTTCAGTTTTTCCTGGGCCTTTCCTGGGACTTTGTGTTATGATCCCTATTAAAATATTGATAGTTTTCGGACTTTTAATTTTTTTTTTTTCTTATGTTTCGTCATTTCTAGTAGTTGACATAATTATGATTGTATGATAGCTAGAAACAATTTTTTTTTCAGGAACTGTAGAGTGAAGATGGCTCTTTCAAAAAACATCAAAAGTTGACCTGCGATATACAGGGGGCAAAAAAATCGTGCCAAACCTGATAATTTAAAATTTGAAAAATCTCGACTTTTTCAAATAGAACACCCTGTGTTTTATGATTTCATTAGATGCCTTTCTGTAGACCCTACAATTTTTTAATAGCTTTCCCTATACCTAAGTTGCGTAATTTTTGCAAAAAAAACATTTTTATATAAAATACCGGATTTGCACCCGTTCCTTTGTCGGGAAAAATATTGTTAGGGTAATTATTTTTATTAAATTTATTAGTTGTCTAGCAACACTATTTAAAATAAAAATTTATAACTGAAAAATTTAGATATTTGAGTTTAATAAATAAGTCTTTATGAAAAGTTACCATTTATTTGTAAATAAAATCAAAAAACCAAAAAATCGCTACAAGTGATTAAGAATTAGCAAAATTTGGGAAATGTTTGCTAACAGCACGTATTTACAAAGCAAATAATCCAAATTTAGAGATTCCCACTGTTTTGAAAATGTGAGGGAAAGGTTTGAATGAACAGCAAATGCGAATTATGAGGTAACTACCAGGAGACATGAAAGTAACAACGATATTATTTAGTTTAAACTTGTGGCGTCTGCTGTTGAAAATCCAAATATTAGTGCCAGGAAATTAGTAGTAACCTTGGAGTTTTCAAAAGCTTGACAAATAAAATATTGAAGAAGTTTCATCCGTATCATATTGAAAATCAAGCACTGTTACCGTAGATAGGAAAGTTATTAGTGAAATTGGAGATTAAAAAATTTAAATGAATAGAAATTTGAAAAAAATACTCATAGTCCAAGCTAACTTAAAATAAATACCCTTACAATGTTTTTCCCGACAAAGGAACGGGCGCAAATCCGGTATTTTACATAAAAATGTTTGTTTTTTTTGCAAAACTACNTGGATATACGTGATTTAGGTGTTCTTTAACCTGATAGATAAATAGTTAATAGGAAAAGTATAATAACAATAAAATAATCACATTACAGCCAAAGGAACGGGCGCAAATCCGCTATTAAAAATTTTAGGATCTACAAAAAGGCATCTAATGAAATCATAAAACACGGGGTATTCTATTTGAAAAAATGTAAAGTCGATTATCTCGAAAACTATCAATATTTTAATAGGGATCTTAACACAAAGTCCCGTTAATTTTTCACGTAGAATTCGATAATGCCATAAAAAATATAGGTTTCCATTTAAAAAAATTAAGTTGGTACCTGCCCAGGAAAAACTGAACACCCTGTATATGCAAATATATTTTCATTTTGTGCAGCTCGGGAAAGTAGGCAACTCTGTAGAAAAAAAAATAAGTTATATCTTTTATTAACCTAGATATTGGACTTACGCGCACTAAGTGGACACGGTGTAGATGTTGGAGTATCTAGATTCAATACTGTCAAAATTATTTAAATTAATAATTCATTTTAGTTACCTATTTCATTACTTCTACAATTATTGCTTGTAAGTCATATTTACCGCATCTTTATTGATTTAATGGAATTTTTCTTTGCTTTTTTGTTTTAGCACTAAGCACGGAATCTATGTTTAATATACTGGAGTTTATTGGTTTTATGTACGTTTTATTTGGTTTTCAGTTAGTTCCAATTTCCAAATGATTAAAAAAGAACATTTTCGTTACTTTTCCATGTTGCAGATAATACGTTCTTTGAGATAACATAAGAGTCATTGAAAATGCCTTATTGATGTTTTAAATTTAGTCTGAATATTAATTTATTAGTACCATTTCAATTCCCAATTCCAACATAAGGGGTTGTTTTAATGATTATCACACTTTCATCTTCAATTTTCTAATTTCAGTATCATATTTTTAATTTTTGAAAAATACTGATCTATAGACTATAAGAGAAAAAAATATTGTTTAGTTTCTATAAATCGACCTGCAGTTTTTAAAAAAATCGGTATGAGAACATATTTTATAACGATTTCTGCGTTGAAAAGTCACCCTTAAAACTACCACTTAGGTAACATGCGAGAATTGATTAATATTGAATGTGTGTCCCAATATCTATATGTCATGAAGTTATCGAGAAAAACTTTTAACACAACGCAAAAATCACTACATTCCCATTTATAGGGATATTACTTTATTACTGTAAAAAAATCGATGTAGGTGTAAGCAATAAAGGTTAGCATTGAGGGAAATTATTGAGTACATTTTCACTAATATTGGGCATTTTGATCATTTTACTCATTTGTGATTATATTTAAAATAAAACTGAGTATTTTCACTCAAATACATACAGGTACTCCTTAAATAAATTCTTCACGTAAACTCGTATTTGATGCACTTGTACCTAAATCAGAGTAAATGTTGAGTGAGTTTAAATGTATATATATTAATTTGAATGGCGCCGTGAAGATGGCACCACTTACATATTGCTTCTGTAATCTCGACCACAGTTGATAGGGGCCCATTAGATGCTCCAGAAAAGCGTGATCGCCAGAAGAACAGCCCTTAGTCGAGCAGCAGGAGGCCCCCGCGAAGTGAATAAATTTTAACACATTATTTATGAGTGATTTATTTTTGCACCCAATATCTAGTTAATTAGAAACCAAGTCCGAATAAACAATGACTCAATAATAGTTAAATTTAAATCATATTAGAGAAAAGGTCAACTCTATATTGGTTTTATATACTCAGAATAGAGTCAAAAGTCGCTCAATTGATAGTTAGCAGTAACTCGAATTTGAGTAAAACTCACTCATTTCTGCAACAGTTTCACGCAGTAGTACTCATAATAGAGTGAAAATTTCACTCAATCGGGTGTGGAATTAATTATTGAGTAAAATGAGCGAAATTTAAGTGAAATTTTTTTTACAATGTAGGTACCCGTTTTTGAATAAAAGTTTAAATAAGCTTTTATGTAAAATTTGAGAATACAAAGTTTTATGTGCTACGATTTTTTAATTATTTAATATTTAAGAATTTAATAACTGAGCAATCGAAAAGCATGTACTTACTAATTATTTTTTAGTTTTTATGATTATGACGTAACTAGTTCCACCAACAGTATATATGACCATATATCTACGGTTCTTTCGTTTCCTTAATGCGCGTGTACTGTAAATACCTTTTACTCTACCCATAAAGGACTGGAAAGAAAATTACAAAGACAGGATAATTCTTTAAGTATGACATTAAACTGATTTTCGCATCCGCTCTTCTTCTGTGAGGCACAATAGGACTTCATTATCTTGTTTCGGATTACATCACTTTGAAACATTCGCCAGGCAAAAGCCTTTATTTGTATAAGTAACGTAATTAGTCTTATTCGAAAATGGTACTCACTTGTGTATTGTACCACAACAATGTTTAACATCAATCTAATTAAATAACAACACACCATGTACAGGGTTAGAATGTACAAAATGTTAGAATCGACTATAATTTTGTCATTAACAATATTAGAAAACAGTGGCGGAACTACCCTAAATCAAAAGGGAACAGTGCGGATCTTTATATCCAATATTCAGGTTATAAGCTACACTAATAGATAAGTCAAAGTAAGGGCTGACGCTTGCTCACAATCTTTGATATTTGTAAGCTGTCAGGATCCAGGAGGCGTTGCGATCGACACCCTCAGATGTGACTAACTGCGTATTTATCTTTACTGTTTATTCACTTTTATTATCCTATTATAACAACTTGAATAAAAAAAATAATTGCCTTTTCTGAAGCACTTTCTTTTAGATCTGACTACGCTGATTCTGCTGCCCTCTGGCCGCAAACGACCTAATTTCCCCTAAAACTGTGGGTAATGTCAACATTTAGACGGACCCTCTTGTCCTTTATACCTAATTATAAAAATATATGGATGTAATCGTATCTGGTAGATCTTCAACCAAACGAGAAATGTCAGTTTGTAGTTACCAATTCAAAACTCCAAGAAGCATTGAATTGGAACTTGTGTTACAAATGTTCAGGAAACATGTAGATTTGTGATTATAATAAATAGGCGAAATGTATACTGCACAGATTCAATTTATTTTTTTATTTACGAGTAAGAGGAAATTGGGGCTAATAAAGGCACCGACTCTTCTAAACACCACGCTAAGCTTTGCAAAGGATGTAAAGTATCTTGGAAAGAAGAAGAATAAAAAAGGCGTACAGATCCTATGAGCAGTGCAGCAGAACCGTTGCGTTGGTAAAACCTGGGGGATGAAACCAAAGGTAATGATGTGGATATACACAGCAACTAAACAGAAACTCAGCCAGGTGCAAAGAATAGCTGGGCGGAGCATTAGAGGAGCTATGCGAACAACACCAACGGTAGCAATGGAAGTGATGCTATATCTGCCACAATTAGACACTTATCTAAAGGAGATGGCTCTGGCAACTAAGCTTCGCTTCAAGAACGTTGATGTTAAACCAAATGTAAAATATGGGGAAGTCAGATGTCGCCTATGAAATGAGGCAGTCAGGAAGATGCCTCTTCTGCAGGCAGACACTGACAGCATTTCTCGTCAGTTTGTGTTTAACAGACCCTACACAGTACTCATAAAAAATGAGGAGGAGGCCGCTAGTGAGGGTGTAATTAACATCTTCACTATAAGCATAGCTGCTAAAGAAATTGCCCGTAGGCAGATAAAGAGCTAAAATATTAGAATATACACAGATAGGAGATAATCATTACTGATTTTGCATAATCGGAAGATAATGTCTAGATCGGTATGGGAATGCCACCAAGTGGTGACCTCAGCTACCAACAGCACATCTGTACTATATTTGGTCCCAGTCCTTCTAGTATGCTCTCGCTGTCACCACTTTTTGAAATTATTAAGGAAAACACCCACAAAGAGTTTAGAGTACGGTGGGATGAAATAAGCAGCTGTCAATTTGCTAAGGAGTTCTTAGAATACCCCAAAAAGACACAGCCAAAAAATACCTGGCTATGTCCAGGGTAAGCCTCCATTTTTCACTGTTGGCTAAGGAAACACCTCTTACATGAAGAAGTGCGAAACACCTCTCTGTAGAGGTTGTGAGCAGGAAGACGGGACAGCCGCCACCGCTCACCGTAAGGGCTTAACAATTAAACTGCAGTTGAAAGTTCACTCCACATTAAGCCGTCGCAGCGATCAGAAAAGTCCATCACCAGTTCAAGCAGTAGAAACGTCATTATTGATAATAACTAAGTTTGTACGTCCCACATGTGAGAACTGCATAGCCACCACCATCGTCGTAAGAACCTGGCGAATAAAGTTTCAATTGGAAATCGAGTCGTTGTAGCGACCAGTCCAAAGAAGACCGCCGTCTGGAAGAATTGTTATAAATCTCGCTTGAGAAGACTAAACAGCCGTCGTCGGTCGCCGTAGGAACTGCCAGCTGTATTTGAAAACCAGTTCATCTCCTCCCGTCGCAGCGAAGAATCCAGTCCGCCAACACCAGAAAGGTTACCGAAGTAAGTAAGTTCCACGCATATCTAATGCGCAAGTGTCCCGAGTTGATCGGAGACCTGACCATATCATACCTCAAAGAACCGCTGGATGTGCTGGCACATACAGCACAACTCATTTAAGTGTGAGTCGTTCATTTGAACGACGGGTGCAAGATGCTATGACAATTACTCATCGCTTCTTGCTCTTTGGAGCTGTGGGTATGTTGAAAGTGCACACTTGCGGGAGGTAGCACATACATAAAAAATGATTCAACAAGTAGCACAATCGTGTTTATTACGGCACATGATAATTTGATTGTTTTGAGGTGTATGGTCGGTGCGCTTTGCATTTTACCAATATAAATAACAAAAATTGTTTTTTTATCATAAATGAGACTACTTGAGACTATATTGTTTGTAATTTCTAGTAGAGCGTGTCGTTCGTTCACGGCACCACAAGATTATGTGCTGGAACATTCGTGCGAGTCGTTCACGAGCGACCCACCTCTATTTCAGATTAGTTTCGTTCCAGCACTGCAGTCGTACAGACGTGTCAAGAAGAGGAATCAGGTCGCGCACCATTATTTTACCGTTTCCAGTGGTCACCACCTGCGCATAACCGTAGCCATTTGTCACTGTATAACCGTAGCCTTATATGTAGTAATATAGGAGTGTATAATATATATAGTATAAAACCTTTAATAAATGTAAATATTTATGAACTTGTGTGAAGTCTCTCTAAACCCGTGGACATATCGTGTCTTCACTGTAGCTGCCTGAGTAGTGGTGTTTCTGCACTGTAAACAGAAACTGGCGCCCGAGGCAACCGCCGCCAGTCAGGCGTAAAAAAACACGTGACCGCCAAGCTTAGGCAACCAACATTGCAAGGCTGATAATGGTAATAAAAAATCCCTATATCTTGACGTCATCAATATTAATACATAATTCGTTTACAATGAACAATAACAAAATGCGATCGCTGAATGGTTGAATAGGATCTCGTGAAAAATTACAACACTCAATGTTGTATTTTAATATAATCTTGATATTGTCGTTTTAATTTTACCGAAATTTAATTGCCTACGTGAAAGAAATAAAATTACTATGCGAAATAAAATTACTGGTTGCCTGGCTTATACCTAATTATTTGTGAAGACTCTGTAGTATACTTTTGTCTCCTACGCAACCATGTATATGTGGTGATGTCCGTGCATTCGTAAGTTTAAGTAATAACAAAAGTCATGACCTGCTCGACGGATTTTAATATTTTCGCCTTCTCGTCGGCCCACACGGATGCACATAAATAATTATATGTACATGTATTTACTCTTTATACCTAATGTTCTAATGTATACCTCCTTCAAATATAGTACATGGTATTTTCTATAGAAAACTTTAAGTAAAAAATATTTTGTCCACGTCAGTGTCCACTTTTCATTGACAGTAATATATATCCTTTCTAATTTGAAGCCAACTGTTAATGTGTTATGTGGTGCTCGTCGGGATATTTTTCTCTAAATTAAAAAAATAATACAAATTATCTAAGGATTCAGGAACAGTTGTAATACAAAATAGAGATCAATACGTAATATCTCAAAATATAAGATCCGATAGCATAATATTAATTATTGGCAATATTGTTTACTATGAAAAAGTGCACACGTCATAACGTAAAGTGCCAGCGTAGGTAGGTTATTTTTAATTTTCCACAATGAAAGAAATGTTTGATTAGTTGTTGACAACATTTGACTGTTTATTTATCGCCGCAATAGAAAATATTATCTCAGCAAATTAACATGGACGTTTATAGTTTATATTTACAGAGTAGGCGAAAAGCTGCCTGATTTCGAATAAATATATCAATGAAAAAACGGAAGCGTTGAAATGTGTTCGTAAATTATTAATTGGCCATATATACAGGGTGTTTCAGGATTAAGTCGACAAACTTTAAGGAGATATTCCTCATAAAAAAAGTAAGAAAAAAATTAAGTATAATTTTTTTCCAGAGACGCTTCATTTTCGAAATATAGGGCGTTAAAGATTTTTTAAAAATTCTAATTTTTATAATAAATTCTAAATGAGGAAGACTATTTAAGCCAAATTTGGCATGATACATCTTCTTATAAGATACCATTTTTCCATAGAAGTAGAATCCCGCAAGCAACCAGTGGCGGAGTTATGAGGACTCGGACTCATTAAATTATAAAAAAAAATAATACGGCCCTACTGAAAATAAAAAATGATGTTGTTTTTAGATAGAACGTTTATTATTGACAAAAAGTGTACATTCACATTTTTTCCTAACTCTTATAGTTTCATGGCAAAATTGATTTTCGGAAGGGTGCTTCTGGATTCTGTCGATAAACTTAAGGAAGACGTTCCTCATAAAACCTAAAAAAATATAGTACCTATTAAAATTGATCTTAGTCTCGAGTATGTGTGGGTCAAATAAGCCTTTTTGTCTCCCCTTCCCTTGGATTTAACCGATAGTATTAAAATTATTTAGGAGATTCTTCGTTTTTGATATATAGGGTGTTTTTAAAAAAAAAATGATGTTGATGAAAACAATAGAAATATTTAAGTACCTAACATCTAATGTGACTATGTCGTAATGCGACAACGTAATGACCCTTGCAATACTCCTAAATTTTTTCAGGAGGTTTTTAGCACCTCATTTACTTGTGTTGTGTACTTTTAAATAAAATAAGATGGCAAACAATACACGAAAATTTATTTGTAAATTGAAACAACCAAAAAATTACCAATTAATATTATACCTAGACAAAGCGGACTTAACACCTGGATTATTTCGTTTGGGGTGCTGTTAAACATTGGTAATATTTTAGTTGTCAATTTACAAATAAATTTTCATGTATTGTTTTGGCATCTTATTTTATTTAAAAGTACACATCACAAGTAAATGAAGTGACTACAAACCGCCTGAAAAAATTTAGGAGTATTTCAAGGATTGTTACGTTGTCGCATCTTATAAGATGTGTTATGCCAAATTTGGCTTAAATAGCCTTCTTCATTTAGAAGTTATTCAAAAAATTCGAATTTTTTTAAAAATCTTTAACGCCCCATATTTCGAAAATGAAGCGTCTCTGGAAAAAAATTTGTACTTGATTTTTTTCTTAGTTTTTATGAGGAATATCTCCTTAAAGTTTGTCGACTTATTCCTGAAACACCCTGCTCTATAAATACTCTACCTCATATGGATAATATATTCCTAGCACGAACAATAAGTAGGAAAACCTAGAAAATGTTCAGTAAATGATAAATAAATGAATTACAAATAAATACTAACATTGCTATAGAACCATATGTACTGTATAAAGTTTGTACATCATAACTGTGAGTACCATTCCACATTATAACATTTATGATTATTTTTAGTTTGCAATAAATCACACACACATAAATAATTACTGTATTAAGATACAAAGGCAGGAAATTTTGAAGAAAAAACTTCAGGATATTATGCCATCCCTTTCTGTTTTATCACCATATTCTTCCTGGGCATTATAATCACATTTCAATTCTTCATCAACTTACTTACCGCACAGCTTTACCTATTTAATCTACTGTAAACAAAAAACTAAAAGAAAATGAATTGTAACTTGTACTCTTTCATTAATCGTTCTGTTTTCAGCATCATAAATGAAATATCTATCTAGTTTATCTGGATCTTAATAGTAAAATAGTTTTACTATATTTTAATTCATGGGGCAAACCAGTATCTTAAATCTGCGTTGTAACTGCATTTTGAGTTTCAACAGTTTTCCCAACTATACATATTCTACTTTGATTTTTTAACTTCCAAAACAAAAATCTTTGACCACCTATTTTGTCATTATTGTTGTGAAAGGCTGCGCAGTTACATACAGCAGTCAGGTCTGACGACCCATTGTGCCGCTAATAAGAGTTATTTTAAAACAGGTCCATGTTTCATGCGAAAGAAAGTATTAGTTCTACTGGAATCTCTCTAATGTCCAGAGGTGGCATAGATGCTACGCCCGGTATGTGTGTTTTCTACCATTAAACAAATACAATGACAGAGGATATGTATGAAATTCTCGTCTTCAAGTCCACATAACCTGCGTCTCGACTGGCACTTATACATACTCTATTAAGGTGTTTGTTTAGAGATTCGTGACCCGTTAGAAGTCCTGAGATAATCATAATGCTGATTTTGCTCAGCAAACAAACTTTTCAATTTGCTTCAGCCCTTCGGGCATCTATGAGAAAACTGGCCTGCCCAGATCCGTTTGACTATTCGTCCAATGATCTTCCTTTGATTCAGTTATCAATTGATCCGTTTTATATCAATAACACCTTGGTAGCCCCAGTACTGGTTCGATAATAGATGACTTGAATCATTGACAATCTGGTAACATTACAATTATTCCATCAGATATGTTATGTTCTTTTACATTTTTAACTCAGATTTTACGTCATCAAGAAATCCGTTTACAAATTAATCATTTAAAAAAGTCCTGTTTAACATGACCTTGAATAATCGTTTTCTAAATCTTTTGGCTTCATTGATCCACTCCAAATAGAGTTTAGAATAGCTAGTGAGAATTAGTTATTTGTTCTGATACACGTAGACAAACTCTTATATTGTTTTCATATTATATATATTGTCTCCTTTTTTTGTTGATTTTATATTTTATAGGGAACTGAATAACGTGGAACCATCATCATGTTTGACTACTGATAGTACATTTTTCTATTATATTTTTGAATTTACATAACATATGGATAGCAAAAAACAAATTACTTCACTTGGATTGCTCGTACTTATTTCTCTGTTGTACTTTTACTTTACTTACGTTAGTAAGATATTAAGCTAATTCATATTCTGAAAATTCCAAAAACTTTATCAGAAAAGCTTTCACTATAAAATCCGTTTTAGATTGAGAAATTGGTCAAGTTTACTTCTATACATTTTCCAAGAAATTGTAGGAAATAGAACTGTAATTTATTAACCAATTTGAGGATTATTAGTGACTTAATATTTGTTCAATGATACCAATTTTGTTAACACTCTACAACATCGACACCTTTTAGTCCCACGTCTTATTGCTGATTGGAACATAACGTTACTAAAAATGTGTTACATGTGGAAAATGACAATTTTTTGTTTCATAAAAAGTTACTAGATTTTGCTTCCAGCAAAAATAATTAATTATCTTTTTTGCCTTAAATTACATTTAGAAAAAAATACAGTCAATTTCCAGGAGCTACCAATTACCTCTCCCATTTCAGTGAATGAGACACATAGAAAGGTTCGTTATCGAAAAACTAAAGACGTAACAAAAACTACCTTTTAATTCCACCCGATTTAATCAATCACTGATAAAAATCGCCATTACTCGGACACAGTGGATCTAATGAGTAGTGACGGGGCTTTCCTCTACGGACACTCCAAATTAAGCCGTCAGCAATCGTGTCTCAGAATTGCGATATTTTAGAGAATGAACAACGCAAGATCGTATACCTACCATTAATAAAATTAAGTTAATTGTCTAAGTCCGTTGTGTCGGGAATTTTAATAAGTTTTATCTTGTTTGTCGGTTGAATAGAATCCGTCAGAATGCCGGTATAATTAAATTTGTGACTCCTACAGAGATTGGGGCGCTTAAGGGACCAACCGCCCGTAAAACGAGGTGGGGGTGGGGTGTAATTAATGTCTTTGTAGACGAAACAGATGAGCGGTTGGAGAAAGGGGACTTAATATCTTACTGCTAAGGTGTATTCCGAGGTCGGTTAATGCAAACGCACCGCTTATTTGGAACTGAAGTGACACGATGGCGTTGTTAGCCGATTGCCTTTACCCTCTATCGTGTCTGGGTATAATTTCGGTGTATATTTAATTGTATCCGTGTTCTTGTGAAGAGATATAGGGAATCTTAGTGGAAACAAGATATCGTAACTACGAGTACATTCCTGAGTTGTCTTGTGGAAGGAGCATAGGTTCAAGGTGGCCCTCAAAAGTCGCATCCTTCATTTCCTTCGATATTCATGTAATAATTCCCTCAAACTCTCGTCTCTTGCTCGCCTGTAAAAGGGCAAACGAGTTGTTCGGACGCCTCCCTCATCACGCCAACCTCAACAGACGCTTGTAGGCCTTCTATGAGTACTTATTAGTTTTGGGAGGTTTCTAGGAGCTTATTTATCTCTTGGGATTTTCACCACAGTATTGGACAATGCCTGGGTGGATGGGGTACTAGAACTGAAGTTTAGATCTGGAACAATGTGCTTGCAAGAAAAGATGTTTTAACAAGGTTTCGAATTATTAAAAATGGACCGTTCAGGTCAGGTCAGGACAATTGGCCTCTATGGGTTTTACCCAGCTTTAGATTGTCGCCAACTGAAACCGATGATCGAATCGTAGCCTAACATTGTACTTTAATCTTAAGAGTTATGAGTGATAGTACCGTCGGTTCACTGTTTCACCTTGAGGCAACAATTGAAAATACACAATTCCATTAAAGTCGAAAAAAACAATGAGCATCACTTTGACATCGGATCGAGACTAATGTGCCAATCCATTGTGATGATTGAACTGTTATCCCAATGTAAACCTAGCTTTCGTTCTCCCATGCCGTTATTGATGACGTTGTTTATGGCCTAAATTATTTGAGACCGAGAGGGTCTATCCCTCTTTCCTGCTTCATCGCTGTAGGCCTGGACAGCCTCGTGAAGGTGGGCCCCATCCGTCTTCGACCTCGATGTAGCCAGTATAGGCGCTTTATGAACCTCCTTTTGTCCTGGCTGACCCCCGCCAGCACGGCATTTCGTCTGGCGCTCTTCTTGTCTTTTCTCTTCTTTCTTCACCGGCTTGTCTAACTTCCTTAGGGTCTTTCGTTCTCGCGTTACGATCCTTTGAATGAAGTTTCATCGTCATTGGGTTGTTCAAGGGGTTGCCAATAAACGTCCACACTTTCTGTTGTTCGATCAGCAAAAGAGGAACAAATTTTGTTCCAACCCGATGTACCTGCATTCCATTTTTCAGTGAAAATCAGTAATAACAGAGAATATAGGAGATGACGCTTATGGCCGACCACCCGGTACATTTTAAAACATTTTCCATTCAGGGAAAACTCGATTAAAATGGCATATCAGCTGAGACATCTTAATTACTTACTTATAAAGAACTTTAGTTGTCGTTTTTGACATAATATTACCGACCAGTAGGTATTCACCGTTTGAGCAAAATAAGAAAAAAAACGGAAATATTCAGTGTTTCTTTTCCATCCATTATACTGATTTATAATCTTTTTTAACTTAAAAAAATGTTTAATGTTAAATTAGCTATTTTCCTATACTACTCCTTTTGATACAATGAATCTCTTTATTTGAGGCCTTAATAAAATAAGTAATGTATTTTTTTTGTAGAACACCACCGTGGAAATAATATATTTAAAAAAAAAGTTGCGCTTCGGTGAGATAACATGACATGAAATTTAGGTTTTTAATATTTATAATAACAAAGTTGTTCAAGACAGCAGAAAAAAAACTAAATTTTTCACTTAAAACAGTTTGAACAAAAACTGAAGAAGTAGTTGTCCTATCATCACCTATCTAGCGGTACTTTTCATGACAGCTTCGTCTACCTAGTTCAATTCTGGACTGTTTTGAACCTGACGAGAGTAGAACACGCCTCTCTGTTATTTTGCCTACAACCACACTGCAGGATGGCACTGAGTCTTTCAACTGAGCCTTTTTATACTAAAATATTCTTGGGCACCCATGAGAATACCTTTTGGAAGCTACATGGAGCTTGATTTTTGTAGGCTCTTTAGAGCACCTAGATCGGGAAGCTTCTTGGAGCTTGATGTATCCTGTGGCATCTTTATCACGCGCTCAGAGACTCCTAGACAGTTTGACCAGTGTGATGAGATCTGTGCCCCGAACAACATTATTTTGTAATGATAAATATCTGGATTTATTGAAAATTTTTTATATAATACACATGGAGAATTATTTGAAACGTTCATGTACAGGCCCCGTCAGTACATGTTATGGAAACCTATATCCATCCGTACATTAATGAGTTGTAAGATAACAGAGTTGACGATCGACATCTCCTATGATGGTTCCGCAGAGGTCCTACAGTGTTCTCCTCTTTAGATGGTTGTGGTCGCTTAGATAGGTTGGAGACGGCTTTGTAACTCAGATTGGAAAGTGAGGCGAAATTTGAATAGGACGCAGCAATTTTTTGTTGTGTGAAGATAGTCAAAAGTGCTTTGCCCCAAGTCTCTGGCAAATTGAATATATTCCGAGGAATAATTTCAAATAATGTAGCTTCATTTTCAACTCTTAACTTCAAGAGCTAATAACTCCACAGATATAGTTGTCAATATTGTATGGTATTAATGCACAGCGCCACGTATTCAAAATTCCTTAAACTTTCTAAACCTGTTCAGTAATGTTGAACATAAATAAATTTGAACTTAATTGATAGAGTGGTATTCGATTCTATAATTTGTACCCAGACTAACATTGGTTTATATAGGTATTAAGTTTTTTATAAAGAAAAATTTCTTCTTCTCATCTTCATTTTCTCCAAAGAAAACCATGAGTTCGTCTATTACTCCACTTACTCCAGCATTAAAATCACTTACACTTTATGGTCTCTAAATGTGTTTTTATTCCCTAGTGGATTTTATAGGAAAAGATAACTTTTAAACTTCAAGAATCATGATCTTCTTTTACAGTCTGGCAATCTATGAACTTTATTGTATTCAGCAAAAACAGATTCTTCAAGAATCATGATCTTCTTTTACAGTCTGGCAATCTATGAACTTTATTGTATTCAGCAAAAACAGATTCTTGTTTTAAATCATAGATGAACCAGATGTACTCGATATATCATAAATACTAAATCTTTTTTTCTTTTTCAGATGATTATAATAGAGTAGTACTAGAAACCATAGAAGGCGAACACGATTCGGATTATGTAAACGCGTCCTATGTTGATGTAAGTATACTCGTCCTCATACAATAATACTTAAAAAACAAAAATAATTAACTAAGTACATACCTTCAAAATATACTAAAACACATTTAAAAACTTAAACTGTACCAAATTTCAATGCATTATATTGTTTTTTTTGAAAAGATATATCAAAAATTTGATTTGAAAATATTGTCTGATTGTACTCGTATTTTGAAAACAAAAATATATTTTTTTGATGTTTCGTCAGTCGTTGAGTTTATGGTACCTACCTTTTTCCAAAATATACTGCATAATTTTCTTTCTTGCGAGGCAAGAGGTAAATCATTTTTAGATTGCATTCTATAATTTAAGTTAAGGCTTTAAAATTTCATGTTTGGACCTGAATTTCATGTTCAAACTCGAAATTTCAAATTTGAACTTGAAAAAATATGGTCTTTCTACAGAACACAAATTTTAATTTCAATAAATCTGAGAACAAAAATAGAGGCATTTTATATTTATTTCCTTAACAGCTAACCTTAGTTTTCAAAATATTAAAGAGTATCCCCGTTTAATTTATAATTTTGTAAAAAAATATATCTCACAGTTAACTTAGTTTTCAATAGCACCAATTGCATAGGATTTCCAATACTACTACTACTACTAGCCACAGAAATTAAGAGATATTAAAAAAATCCCAAACTTTGGAGGGAAATGATCGTAGAGAGAATAAAAAAAAGAAATTGAAGCTTCAAGTGTCTAGTTTTCGGATCTGGTGTTTAACATTTTTTAGCGTCAGCAGTTTTTGAGTAATCGTAAGAAAATCAACGAAAAAAAATTGCAAATTTTTGTTTTTCTTTAAAAAAGTCTATGAACTTCAAAAAATTTCTGTTGATAATTTCACCATAAAGCTCTTTTAGATAATTTAATTCTCTTCAATTTAAGCGGTTCCAGAGCCTTGTGCGATGATTTGTCGCCGAGTTATAGTCAATCATAGCAAAAAAATCATTTTTGACTTAGGCAATCAATTACTCGGGAAATAATGATCGTACAGAAAATCCAAGCACAGTTTTGAAAACTGCAAAGTATTCTCTACAAGTTGTAATTATTGGTTCTTGATAAAAAAGAAATTTTCAACGTGAAAATGTTGATTAAAGAAAAGATAAAACATTGCATAATTATAGATTAGTTCAATAACTTGACATAACTTTGCAATTAATAAATTAAGGATATTGACTGTAACTTTTTATTCTCAAAGTGTCCTAAAGAAAGGCCGCGATTTTTTTTCTAAGTGCCCGGAATATTTAAATTGGTCGTTTTTGCTGAAAATCGATGTAATAAATAATTTTCACTTTTTATTCATTTTTTTAAGTTAAAATTGTTTTTTAGCAATAATTCCTTCATAAAAAACATTCATGATTCTAAAAAAAATGAAACAAATTTTTTTTTAAATCATCAAGGATTCATAGGACACTGAGATTGAAAAGTTACAATCAATATCCTTAATTTATTCATTATTTGAAAGTTATGCCAAGTTATTCAAATATTCCTAATTATGCAATATTTTACCTCTTTTCTAACCAACATTTTCACTTTGAAAAAAAATTTTTGATAAAAAAGGTAAAATATTGCATAATTAGGAATATTTGAATAATTTGGCATAACTTTCAAATAATGAATAAATTAAGGATATTGACTAATTCAATCTCAGTGTCTTATGAATCCTTGATGATTTCAAAAAAATTTTTTTTTAATTTTTTTTAGTCATGAATGTTTTTATGAAGGAATTATTGCTAAACATATTTAACTTAAAAAAATGAATAAAAAGTGAAAATTATTTATTACATTGATTTTCAGCAAAAACGACAAATTTAAACATTCCGGGCACTTAGAAAAAAAAATCGCGGCGTTTTGAAATCATTAGGTTTTCTTTAGGACACTTTGAGATTAAAAAGTTTCCTAAAAAGCATTCATAATTCTAAAAAAAATTAAACAAACATTTTTTTGAAATCATCAAGGATTCATAGGACACTTTGAAATTGAAAAGTTAGTCAATATCCTTAATTTATTTATTATTTGAAAGTTATGACAAGTTATTCAAATATTCCTAATTATGCAATATTTTCCCTCTTTTCTAACCAACATTTTCACTTTTATAAAAATGTTTTTATCAAAAAATAATAATTACGTCTTATAGAGAATACTTTGCAATATTCAAGTCCCTGCCTGAATTTTCTGTACGACCATCATTTCCCGATTGCCAAAGTCAAAAATGATTTTTTTGATCGACGATAACTCGGCGACAAATCATTGTACAAGGCTCCGGAATCGCTCAAATTGAAGAGAATTAAATTATCTGGAAGAGCTTTATGGTGAAATTACCAAAAAAAATTTTTGAAGTCCATATGCCTTTTAAAGAAAAGGCAAAAATTTGCAATTTTTTTTTCGTTGATTTTCTTATGATTACTCAGAAACTGCTCACGATAAAAAATTTTAAATTCCAGATCCGAAAACTAGACACTTGAAGCTTCAATTCCCTTTTTTTATTCTCTCTACGACCATTTCGCTCCAAGTTACAGCTCTTTGAAAATCACCCAAAATATTGGGATTTTTTTAATATCCCTTAATATTATATAGTGTATAATATTTCTTCCTTGTTACGGTGAACACACACATTTCACTTATATTGTCCAGCGGAAAAACGAGAAATAACCACAATCATTTTTCCAGAGTCTGTTGAAACCGAATGCCTACATCGTAACCCAGGGACCCACAGAGGAGACAGTTACGGATTTTTGGAGGATGGTCTGGCAAGAGAACGCTAGCTGTATAGTGATGTTAACGAAAACATTCGATTTTATAAGGGTGAGATAAGCGCTTTACAAATCGCTCCAATTTCAAACTGATCTAATCCTCTATTCAGGTTATGTGCGTTCAATATTGGCCAGCATCCAGAGAGCTTGAAGAAATTTACGGGGGGATCCACATCCAAGTCGTCAGCGAAGAGGAATTGGCCAATTTCCATATAAGAACGTTTAGGCTGTACAAAAAAGAGGGAGATGTGAGTAATGTGTGCTATTTGTACTCGTCGTCTATTTTTCCGGAAACTTTATAACTCACGCAATTGCCCTACATAAAAACATATTTTTCAATATATAGAGCGCGTTTAAAATTATATTCCGTAATATTGTTATTCCGGAAAGCACCATCCGATTTAGAGAGATTATTAAATTTTGATGCATCACCGTCTTTCTGATACATATATTTCAGAAGCTGCGCGAAACTGCATGATTTTTTAAGTCTAATTTGGCTGCTATATTCTCATATGGAATCAGATTTTCGGAACCACGTATTGTCAATATAAACTTCATTTATACCGGAAAACTATAACTCTATCATTTTGAATAAGCTTTTAAAAAACCGAAAAATAACTGTAAAATAAAGGTTGAATGCGAAAAAAACAGTTTTCGAAAACTGCGCATTATTATTGCAAACAGCGATGAAATTTATGGAAAACACGGTCAATCCAAAGATCATCACTTGTGCCAAAGACCGACTCGATTGACCGTGAAATTGTTGCTCCAGGTATTTGTTAATTAATTTCATTTGTTTTTTTGCAAATAATTGTTTAATTACTAAAATTTAATTTTAGAAGTTAATATCTTAGATTAGGTTCTAGTTGATCGAGAGAGAATCGATACGTTTCTCTGAAAAAACAAGAAAATTCAAAATGTTGTAATTAATAGGCCTTTTAAAACTAACAAAATAGGACGTAAAACGCGTAAAATTAGCTCTTTTTGCATTAAATAGGTAGAGCTTATTTTTACGGTCATTTAAAAAAAAGAAAAATCGCCTACGCCCCTTAGTACCCAAGATAGTTAGGTATATTTTTAAGAAATCGGAGTTCTTGGAAAAATAACAGCAGTTCTACATTGTGCTCAAATAGTTCTACTATTTCATGCACAACATGTCACTCAAACTACTGTCGTTGTGAGATTTGGGCAATAACGAATTATAAATTAATCATAGATTATATACTCGACACCCATTTTTAATATATATCCCTTTTATACATAAATAAAACAAAACCCCTTGAAAAAAAATCAAATGCCGTCCCTAAGGGATTACCACAGAAAGCAGTACTAAATTGTGGTAAAATATACTTTATAATACTAAATACGAGTATTAATAGAATCGGCGGAAGATCCTGTTCCGGCCTAAATAGATATCAACGCTACTTCTGGAGTCCCTCAAGGATCAGTCCTCGGGCCTTTATTGTTTAAAGAAACAATAATATTTATAAACAATATCACTTGAATTCTAAAATGTAACGCTCTTTTTTATGCCGATGCTTTTAAATTATATTTGTCTGTGACAAAGTTAATGCTGCTTCAAGCAGATGTGGATGAAATATTTTATTCGTACACTACGAATTACTTTTAAATTTCTCAAAGTGTAATTTGATGTCCTTTACTAGGAGAATTACATACTTCTATTATATCGAATTATACGGCTGTTGACGTTTAATTTTAATTTCAATTAATAATATAATATAACATATTAATAATATTCAAAGTAAAGCATACCTTGGTTTTTAAAGAAGTGCCATTACTGTTCAGTGCATTACTATTATGCACCCCAAGGAATATCATATGATACTTTTCTAAGACGATTTCTTCTCCCGTAAATATAATTAATGATGCATTTACTTTACATAAAATTATTACAGGATTAATTGACTGCCACAATTTGTTAACCGATTAAAGGTTCCATATATCTCGCTCTGCAATCTAGTCCTCGTTTTCTCGCTTTTGTTTTATTTTGCTACTCCTAGAACGAATTTATTAAAATTATACACAATGGTTGACAATAATCATTCTCGGATTCAGGCAGTATATCGCATATCAAAAAGGTTTTTCCAGACGCAACTTACTGTACTAATTGTTAATTTTATTTATGTCCTTTCATTTTAAAAATTTTAATGCATTTGTATGTGAGCAGGTACTTTTTTATATGTGTATATTTTTCATGTATGAAATTTTTGTCATTTATTTTTTTCCCACCCCATTAATTGGTTTGGACTGTCGGATGGTGTATGTAAATAAAATAAAATAAATTCTTGGAGTTCGGTGTTAATAATTTAATGGATTTATCATTCATTCATATAAAATTATTTGAGGAATATGTTTATTTGAATGTTTTATGTACAATGTATGAAATTTTTCTAACATAAGATTAATAAATGAGATTTATTCTTTTTTTTTATTAATTTCGATATCCCCGCAGCTACGTCAGCTAGAGCTACACGGTTTGCATAAAATATTATAACCATTTGAGCACAATGCAGAAGCGCTATTTTTATCAGGGCTCCCCTTCTCAATAATTAGCAAATATCCTTAAATTAATTAAATTTGAAATCTCCCCAACTACAACAGTTAGAGCTACGTGGTATGCATACAATAATGAACCAAAACTCGTGTTTCAAAATTCTCCAAAACTGTTGAAATTAATTAAATTCATAACTATAACAGGTAAAACAACGCGGTTTACATAAAATAGTAGAGCTATTCAATAACAACGCAGAGCTGCCGTTATATTTACCAGGACTCCCTGTTTTGAAATTCTCAAAAACTGCTTATATTAATTAAATTCGTTATTTTTGCAACTAAAAAGGCTAGAGCGACGCGGTTTGTATGAAATAGTAGAACTATTCGAAGAGAATCCAGAACTGATATTATTTTCACAACTTAAATCTTTTTAGAGATTTAATTCTTAACTATGTTTTTATTTTTAAATCTTAAGGTACAAAACTAAAGTTGAAAGTTGTAAAGCTTTAAAGCTAGAAGTACATTTCAGAGCGAGAAAAATATCGTAAAAGGGGAGCTGGGTGAAGTAAGTTTCCATATTATCAAAACGAATTCTTAAGATTCAAATTTAAAAGGTTCTTTGGAGCTATTCATTAACAAAAGGGCACTGTAAAAAATTTTTATAAAGTTAATCAATGGGACCAATTTTACAGACCCCATAAGAACAATCAAATCATTATACATTATATGTTTCTGAAATAAGCGCGTTCAATACACAATTTTCATGTGGTCTAAAGTGCCACGTGTTCCAGAAGATTAATCAATAGTTATTACGCAAAACTCAGACCGACCCTATATTGCTCCGCTTAATTGCAATGCAATAACTAAATCAAATTCACTGTGGTTATTTGCACAGCGCGGGTGCGGACGTATCTTACTTGCTCTCGTTGACTGTAGATTGATTTATGTTGTTTTATTTCAAAAGGCCTTATTCAAATCAAGATCTCCTGAACAGTGCAATCCACTGTTCAAAGACTTCAAAACACCACTAGACTGAACCCAACGTATAAAGGTCGTGGACAAGAAAAACTATAGATTAGTGTCAGTAGGTCAATTAAGATTATGTAGTTGTATATCACATATCTTGTTACAGTTCATCCACACTGAAATCATATTGGTCGTTCCACCTATGCCTTACTGATGAGAACTAATTGTTAAAAACAACACCTGAATAATTCTGGCATAAGAATTCATTTTCTTCATTTAAATATTTTTTGACGATGGAAGTTTTACTTAATATGCACATTGCACATGAAAGTATATTCAATAATAGTATTCTATTAATAGAAGAATTATTATCTACTCCATATATTTTTAGTGTTCAAAGCATATAAAGTTTTGTCTTACCATAATATAATACTTTTTAAAATAGTGTCAACTCTTTTTCCAATGTTTTCTAAAGGGCACTTTTTATATATCGAAAATATACCTATGCGTAACTGGACCAAAACCAGTTTTTAATTAAAATTGATTTATACTCATAAACGGAACAGGCAAATTGTATTAATCTGTCGTAAATACACACATTTAGTAATAACTGTGTGATGAGGGTAGAAGCAAAAAAACATTTCAAACGTCCACTAACACCCACGTCAGTATCTCCAAAACGATCTATATCTCTTGTCTGCTTTTCATGTATCTCAGCCAGTTCAATATTTAATAAATATTGAGATAGATCTCCTAGTAGATATACAGAAATATGGTTAATAAGAATCAATTAATCAATAATAAAATTATAAACGTGAGTCAGCTCTCAGAACGATATAAAAATATTTATGATAAATTTTATCATGATAACATTCTTCCTATTTTAAAGTATTTGCATAAATTGAATAAATTCCGTTTTTAATAAAAGAGAATAAAAAATTTACTTCTAGGTAAGTCCATCAGATGAAACTTCTCCAAGTGTCTCTTAAAAATGGATACATTTATATTTCAGAATACGAATTGGCTTATTTCCATACACGGTTACATAAAAAGAAAGGAAACATGAGTTATGAGTGATATTTGCATTTGTCGGTTTTCCGGAAACTTTATTATGGAGGCAATTGTTTTGCATTAACGTTGCAAAATATATCACCGTAAAATTAAAGTTGTTAGCATTTGGATGGAAGGAATGCTTTGGACACATAAATTTATATTTCAATGTAATTCTTGTATTACATCAACGATATCAAATATTTGTAGTAGTACTGCGATATTTTTTGAAATATTAAGTCAATTGGTCATTATGAAAATATTTCTATTGAGAAAACCATTTCACAAGAAATGCATTTCAAAATTGATACGAGTACTTCAAAAAAGTCTTATATTTTATCATTTATTAAGTTTCGACTGAAGTATCAAGGCCAAACAATAACTATGATGTTATAAAGAAAAACCTATGTGACAGAAGAATGGGCATATGTACAAAGTTTGACCAGAAATTCCAAAACTGGGAATAATCCTATTTAGCCCATCTTAGCTTTATCGAAAATTATATAAATTAGCAGCTAGAGGACTTCAAAATTCATTAAACTTATCGTTTTTTTTTTTTCGAAATAACTCAGAAACGTGCTCATCAATATTTACCATTTTTAGAATATTCAATTGTCAATATTCAAATGATTTTTTAGGAATAGCATACTTTATTTGGAAAGTCTAATGAACTATAAAAATAAAAATTTTATAACAGGTGTTCAAAATGACTGCCGTACTCTTTACTGCTTAAATTAATTTGACGTAAAAAATTTAAATGAAAGATCTTTCATTGTACAGTGAAACTGTTACATTTGCAATTCATCAATGTAACTCCGCTGTCAACTGGAGATGAATAAACTATAGATTTCAAGGTACCTTACAAAAATAATCACAGGGTGTTAAATCCGGTGACTGAACCGGCCAATTTGTAAGTGGACAGTTGTCCCTTCCTATCAATCGGTCGGGATACTGTTAATTCAATAACTCTTATAACTAGAGAGAAATGGGCAAGCGCCGTCACGCATAAACCTAATGTCATGGCATGGTAATAATATTCTTCTAATCTAAGGCAGAAAATTTATTACGTTTAATTTTTTTTATGTCCAAATTATTCGTCCAAAAAATAATTTTATTAAAGTTAAAAGAGTTTGCTGTGTAGCCATTGTATAAGTAGCAAAGAAAATATATTGGCCGATATTTTCCTGTACCATTTTTTTAACACTTCGAATTATGTCGGGAGGAATTAAAAAACTTCATTTGAAATTCATATACCGAAAATGATTAAAATCAATGGGCCACATTTTTGAGTTATTCCAAAAAGAAAGATGCAAATTTTTCTTGAATTTCTAACGGCTAAATTAAGCTATTTTAGATATGGATAAGTTGGACTGAATAGGATTATTCTGAGCCAAGGAATCTCTTATCAAACATTATAGGTATATGTATTTTCTGGACATCTGTGTAATATTTATCGATTTCATCAAAGTTGGCAAAAGAAATAAAATACACAGCAATTTGCGTCAAAGGGATCTGTTTATGAAAACTTATTTTTGACTATTTCTTACTCCAAAAACGAAAATATTTGTATTAGTATTTTACTTTATTCATATAAAAATATTAATGTCTATGCATCAAAACAAAAATTGATATCGTTTGAGGAAATATTTTTTTACTTTCGATAATGCAAGTGTGGGAAGAGCAATTGAATATTTGGCTACTAACAAATATCTGTCAAACTAATCGTTGATAATTCAGGGAAATATGACAATTAAAAATTTCAGATCTAAAACTATAACTTATGGCTTATAGCTAATCAGATATAGTACATTCCCACAATTAGTTGCTTCGTTCAAGATTACTTTTACCTGGTAAAGAACTTATTATCTATATCAAATTTCTTGACACGTGAAATGTTGTGAAAAAAATTCAACTTATCTTTAAAACCTTATCGAACTGATTACATTTTTTTAAGTTGGGTATTATTATATCTAAAAATGTAAATTTATGAAGACTACCTACAGATATAGGGATAATTCAATATTTATGAATTGAATGACATTTTTGGTATAAGTAATATATGTATATCCACTTAGATTCTGTAAAATATTTTCTTCAAGAAACTAAGAGTATTCTTAAAAAATTATTATTCGCTGTATTATCACTGTATATTCTAAATGGAATGATTTACCAACGTAATTCGATAAGTATATGTTTAATATTATAAAAGGTTCTGATATTCTGAGAAAAATAATAAAGTTAATGTTAAGAAAAAGATTAAAACTATTTTACGCGAATGTTCATACTCGATTTAACAAGATAATCGTGCTTATTATAAATTTAATTATTAAATCACTGCCAACGTGAAGGAAATAAAATTACTGTTCCAAACAAAAGTACTGATCACGTGACTTGTAATCATTTGTGAACTCTTTACCACTTATACATATGTATATATGTTTGCCCATTCGTTTTAGAAAAATTAATTCTCAAGTATCTAGTATGGAAAAATTATGTATTTTTGTTATATTGGTCAGTATTTCCAAAACTAAAGCTTATAATTTCTTTAAATTAAGTACACTAAAAACAAATAGCTGATATATCACAGATGATTTAATTAGGACGTTTATTTTTTTCACGAGGCATTCAAAATGAGGGACCAATAAATTTAAAACGTTTAATAAATTATAGTTTAGGTATTGCTATGAACAGTTTGCAGTCTACCGGTTTGCTCAATAAATAGCTTTGTGACTTTAGCTGCTTTTACATCTCTGATAACTCTATATAGGAAACTCCATGTAAGACGGATTGTTCTGTAACTTTGATAATATCATTAATACAAATATGTGACCTAAATAAAAGTCAGCGAAATTATTGGATCTAATGAATAAAAATGGCGAAAACTTTTACTATATATTTTCGAAGCGAATCCTTCAGTAACTTGATTAATATTTTGAAGCATTTACTTCATACGTAGAAACAGACATTTGCTTTAGTATAAAGAAAAAAATCTGTTAATATGAATAAACCTAGTTACCTATATGTAAGTAGGTACTTCAGTAACAGGCTTCAACTTGATTTAGCACATCTAAATGTGAGAAATATGACATCATTAAATCGTATCAGAATCAAAAAATATCAGTTATAAATACTTCTTCGGTTTTTATGAAGAAAATATTACATTCTCTAGCTAATCATTTCATGTATGAACAGAAGAACGAGCAAGTGCATTAGCTAGTTCCAAACACTTTGCAAACACCCAATTATCTGCAGTACTGTTGCAGAAATCGCTGAAATTAAAAAATACCCTTATTATAGTGATGAATATAAAAGTATTTTGCAAAAACTCATATTATCGGGGTTACATAACCTCAAAGTCGTTGCAATTAATAGAATATATATTTTTTAAATTCAGCAGATTTATTATTAGTAACAAACTGCACCTAGGGGGAAGAAAATAATTTTTTATTCATGGTTTTACTTTATTGTTTAAGGCTTTTCGAAAAAATAAATAGATTATTGTTAAAAGTCATTAAAAAATCTTACATTAAAGTCATCTTTTTCCAAGTCAATAACATTGAGAGTTTCCTAGAAAAAACGTATTTATTGTCCTGAACCACCCTTAAAAACAGTTCAAATTTATCCGTGTTGCATTATAAATAACCGAAATTTGAACATAAATTGAAATAAAATTACGTGCATTAAAATCTGTCAAATTATGCTTAATTGCGTTAATTAATTTATAAAATTAGAAATAGTTAGTAATAATTTACCCGAATTTAAGCGGAACCTAAATATTGTGTCAAAACACTCTTTGCATGATTTGTGATAGTAAATTTTTTAATTTTTTGAAAAACCACAAATAAAATATGATCAATTTACTAACCAACAAGGGCCACTTAAATCCCTTAGAGCCAAATTATTAAAGTAAGTTTATCTTACAGTTCACTAACTGGAAGATTAGAATGTGTTGATGTCGGTACGTTTTAACTGCATTAAATCACATTCTAAGCCTATTGTTAGTTAACTGTAAGTTAAACTTACTTTAATAATTTGGCCTTTAAGGATTTAGAACTTTAATTTTTTTCCCCAATAATAACAGACAATTTGGAGAGACAATTTTGAAAATATGTCAATTGAGGTTATGTAAATCCATTTTATACGAATCCGAATTTATACAATTTTTACATTTTCTGCTCATAATTCACCCTGTAGGCTATATTCAATTGGTAGCAATCCGCTATAATCTCAGTTATTGAATATCGACTGCTACAAAATCTAAAGCATTTCATATAATATGAAGCAAATGCTTTTGCTGCAATCTTGTACGTTGAAATATTTGCTTTAACTTTTACTCTTTACTTTAAGCAAATGCTTCCTTTTTATTTATGAGTCCTATTTTCTACAAATGTTATAGTTATTTTCAATTACAGAGGATTGTCCTATTTATTCTAGGCGTCATCTAATTTAATTTTTGCAAAATTCAGTGTTATTTGAATTTTTGAGAACTGACGACATGATAGTAAGTTGAGCTTTTCACTATTCAAGAATGGAAAAACATAAAAATTCTATTGATTGCTTGATATTTTAAAATAGAAAAATAGTAATTATGGTCATTACAGTTTCCAATGTTCGGTTTATGAATAACTTGGAACCCTACGTTAAATTTATTTAACAGGTGTTTTTTTATTCGTCAATTTTTTTAACATCAAAGAGAAATTTAAAAATGCAATAATTTACATGGTACCTAATTTGAAAAAAATTAGGTTAGAAAAGGCCTAGAAAAAATGAAACACCCTGTTACCAGAGTTACTCACCATCCCGTATGTAAATTACGTAATTTTTAACTACCGGTAGATACGCATAATTATAATTGCCATTAATCTGAATTGTCTATGGTTGCAGGCTATAGCAGAAGATAGGACTATTCTCCAGTTCCACTACACTCAATGGCACAGCCACTCGTGCCCCTTCACGAATGCCCTTTTAGAATTCAGAAGGAGAGTACGAGCTGTAGTTGGTCACGTCATAAAATCTAATGAGGCTGGCCCCATGGTTGTGCATTGCAAGTAAGTTGCATATTATAACACATTTTTTGTTTTAATTTTATGTCTGGTAACTTTAACCTCAATGCCCGGTAAAAAATGTCAAGTGAACGATTCAATAATTTTTCAATTTTTTTATTATTTTCAAATCTACCTATACTGTGTTGTAATATGAAGTTATGGAATTATTAACATAAGAGAAAAACTCTTTTCTTGAAAACTACTGAATATAATAATTAAATTCTGAAAACGGTACCATATTTTCACGGAAATGTAAGATTAAAAAATTTTGTTATACAGGGCATCCCAAAAGTATGTGCAATTTTAACCAAGTAACAAGTCACATTTATGTCTGGTTTTTGTAAAATAATGCTAACAAGCTGTATATGAATTAAATTAGATATTTAAATAATGGAATTCATGGAATTTCCGTCTTTTTGTAGCGATGGTGGTGGAAGATCTGGTGTTTATTTATCAGTTGATGCAAATATGGAATTGGCAGAAGAGGAAGACAAATTTGACGTTTTTGGATATTTGAAGAAATTAAGACAATCAAGAAAAGGATTAGTGGATAATGTGGTAAGCATACTGCATGTATAGCGTCATTTTATAGGTACTAGATTTATATATCTAGAAAAATGTATAAATTGATCGATGACGCTTTGCTCATCGATAGCTGAACACCCTATATACAAGCAGGGATCTTGGAAACGTTAAGAGATACGAACCACCTTAAATAGGGGCAAAGTTGCATAACCAGGGGACCAACATTATGCCTATAAAAAATTAAGACATGATTAGTTTTCGAAATATTTGAAAAAAACGAAATTTTGAAAATCCGTTTTGTTTCTTTTCAGCCTTGTTTGAGGTGAAATTGAAAAAAGAAGAACACTTTCTCTAGGCAACTTTTTGCCCTCTATCGAATGGCATAATCAATTTTTATATGTAACGTTTCGTCTCTCCAGGACCATCATCGACTTGAAATCCACCTAGTTATTTACACTATTACCATCATATGGTACAATAGAACATTATTAGAGTTTTAATCCCGTGCTCATAGTTATTTCTAGGTTTCTCGAGTGCTCAAAATTTAAACAAATTTCGATCTAATTTTTTTCTTGACATACATACAAATACATCTGACATACTCTTTCATAGTTGCAGTTATAATAAATTCCGATCATATTAGGCTTATCTTCATTTTCAATATTTGCCAAAACAGTAACGTTTTTTTTACTGTAATTTTTTAAAGTATAATATTCATTTGGAGTTTTGGTTGTTCATATGCATTTTTAAGAATTAATTTGTCATAATGAAATTAAATTTGTAATTATGTTTTAATTCTGACGCAACAACCTATCGAGTTATATATGACCAGGTGATGGTAATAGTTTAAATAACTAGGTGGATTTCACAGGGGCTAAGGACACTTAGAGTGTACGATAATTCAATAAACATAGAAATCTAAATAAAAAATTTAGATAAAGTTGGAACGAATACATTGAAGATTAATTTTTCGAGACAAAACGTCTAGTTCGGGCTGAGGCAGTACAGTATTGGGTGTCATTAGGGCTTGCAAAAAATTCAATAAAATCCCCAGGGTCGTATTTAAAAATGAAGTTGATGATGGTCCTGCAGAGACGAGACGTTACATATAAAAATTGATTATGCCGTTCGATAGAGGGAAAAAAGTAGCCATGGGAAAGTGTTCTTCTTTTTTCAGTATCACCTCAAACAATACTGAAAAGAAACAAAAACGGATTTCCAAAATGTCGGTTTTCTTTAAATGTTTCGAAAACTAATCATATTAGCCTTGATTTTTTAGAGGCATAATGTTAGTCCTCTGATTATGCAACTTTGCCCCCATTTAAGCCAGTTTGTATCTCTTACCGTTTCCGAAATCCCTGTAGTGAGAAACGAATTTGTAACAGCCTGTATTTTTATACATAGATCCATTTCTTTTCATGTTTAATAAGATTTTTCTTATTAAACATGAAAATAAATGGATCTAAGCGTTTGTGCCGAAACAATGGGGTCATTCAGTAAATTTTCAAATACGTTCTTACTTTGTATACACAAAGTATTTTTCATAATTAGACGATCCTGAAAATTTCAACTCAATCCGTTGAGCGGTTTTCGAACTATATGATTTTTAAAATTGTCTCAGCCGTGACAATGCAATGACGTCACCGCATGGGACGGTCAGCCGGCTTGGCGCTATTTCCAGATGAGTTCCTGCTTTGTACAGAATTTTTTAGCGTTTGTGCATATTAAATTTAATAAAATAGAAGCAAATTTCGTACAAGCTGATTCTTCTAATTTACCAGAAGTAGATTTGTTAATCGTTATGGATTTTTTTAATAACATGTAAAGCTTATTTAAAGTACGTTCCTAGCGAAAGTTTTTATATTTTTATACAATAAGAGTAGTAAATAAGAGTAAGGCTTTTGCGTTTCAAACCACCCCAATGATATACCGAGGTTACACTTTATACAAAGGACACTTAGAATCAACGGATTTATTATTATTATTATTGTGTACGTTTATTGTTGTCCATCTAGTGCTACCAGTGCAGATTATTTCTTACATTTAATACGTGTGAAAACTATAAAACATACTTAGATTACTCATATAAGTTTTATATCGAAGTCGAAAATTTTATATCAGGATTTATTATTATTGGATAGAAGCTCAGAAAAAAAAGGATGAAGTGGAGACAATATAACTTTCCGATATTGTATATACCTACTTTAGTATATACCTACGTTCATTTTATCACATTTTGTCACACATTATTGAGAAACTTGGATCAAACGTGTGAAAGACTTATGGCTACTTCTGACTAACCATATAAAAACACAACGTGAACTGAATGTAATACATAGCTGGAACCTGGGAAAATTTTTCTTTGAATACAGGGTGTAACTAAATAAGTGTAAAACATTTAAGGGGGTGATTCTTCATTGAAAAAAAGATAGGATCTTTCATATAAAGAAACTTCATTGGAACATCCCTTGTTAAGATACAGCCCCTTAAAGGGGGTACATAAAATTTGTTTAACAATTTTTTTCACAAGCACTAAACAAGTTACAATATTGAAATTAACCTGACATTTTCTACTACCAAAAAGACACTTAGCCAGTAATTTATTTGGTTTACCCCATGGTTGTAAGGGGTGGAAAACGCAACCCCTAAAATTTATTTCCAACGTAATTTTTTGTCTTATTATTTTTTTACCATTTAAAAATTTATTTCCGATAGCCTGTTTCATTCTAAAAAAAAATGTCTCTTGAATTTTTTGCCCAAATTAAACCAGTTCGCAGCAAAAAATTATTTTACGAACAAGATACATATCGCCATAAAACGAAAATACGAAACTAATTTATCTAGTAGGCCGCCATTAGCGATACTGACAATTAAATTGGAATCAAGCTGTCAGTTTGTAAATTTTTGAAATTGAAGTAATACTAATTGTGTATTGTTCTGTTCTTAATTTGTTACTTTAATAATTCACTTGTTATTAAAATGGCATACACAAATGAGGAAATGGCTGATATGCATTACGTTTACGGTCTGTCGCAGGGGAATGGGTTAGAAGCTTCTACAAGATATGCTGAAATGTATCCTCAACGGCAGCATCCTTCACATAGAATATTTGTCTGACTTCATCAACGATTACGTGAATATGGTTCATTCAACAAAAGAACGCAGGATTGTGGTCGCCATCGAGAAGTAAGAACACCACAGCTTGAGGCAGCAGTACTTAATTTGATAGAAGAACAACCTACTACCAGTACTAGAAAGATTGCTTTCCAGCTAAATGTTGATCATATGACGGTATTTCGAATTTTAAAGGAACATCTCTTATACCCTTACCATCTGCAACGAGTACAGGCACTGTTACCGCGAGACTTTCCGAACCGTCTTGAATTTTGCAATTGGATGCTGGAAATGATTAGAAGAAATCGTGACTTTCTGAAGACGATCGAATTCACAGACGAATGTAGTTTTTCTCGGGACAAGATTATTAATTTTCATAATTACCACATATGGGCTGATGAAAACCATCACGCTATTGTCGAAACTAACCATCAAGAACAGTTTTCTCTTAAGGTGTGGGTCGGAGTTATTGGGGATTATTTAATTGGGCCTCATTTTCTACCTCCTCGATTAAATGGTGAGGCATACGTTCAATTTTTAAGAAAAGTGCATCCCCCCGTACTGCTGGAGGAAGTTCCTTTGGGCGTCAGAAGGGATATGGTTTTTATGCATGATGGGGCTCCCGCCCATTTTAGTCAAGTAGCACGTCAGCATTTAACTGAAACATATGCAAATCAGTGGATAGGTCGAGGAGGACCACAGAATTGGCCCGCTCGATCCCCGGATCTCAATCCTCTGGATTTGTCTACTTGGGGCCATTTGCAGCATTTGGTTTATCGTACTCCTGTTCGCGATGTAGAGGACTTAAGAAACCGCATTATCGATGCGTGCAGGGTAATTAGAGAGACTCCAGGAATATTTGAGCGAATACGTGGCTCAATGCGCCGACGTCTAGACGCATGCGTAATGTCTGAAGGTAGACATATTGAACATTTACTATGATTTCTACATGTTGTATGTTTTGTTATTATTAAATTAGTTTTGATTATTCCCCTTTAATCATTTAATGCAGGTAGTAACTACAAAATAACAGTAAATCCAGTCCGCATTTATGACGATGTATCTCTGTAGTTGTTCGTAAAATAATTTTTTACTGCGAACTGGTTTAATTTGGGCAAAAAATTCAAGAGACATTTTTTTTTAGAATGAAACAGGCTATCGGAAATAATTTTTTAAATGGTAAAAAAATAATAAGACAAAAAATTACGTTGGAAATAAATTTTAGGGGTTGCGTTTTCCACCCCTTACTACCATGGGGTAAACCAAATAAATTACTGGCTAAGTGTCTTTTTGGTAGTAGAAAATGTCAGGTTAATTTCAATATTGTAACTTGTTTAGTGCTTGTGAAAAAAATTGTTAAACAAATTTTATGTACCCCCTTTAAGGGGCTGTATCTTAACAAGGGATGCTCCAATGAAGTTTCTTTATATGAAAGATCCTATTTTTTTTCGATGAGGAATCACCCCCTTAAATGTTTTACACTTATTTAGTTACACCCTGTATATTGAAAATATTTGAATGGAATATATGTATACAAAGTATATACGTGCATATTTTTGTACTGATTTCAACTTGCACTTCTCCAACTGTAACAGTAGGAGCTACAGTCCGTAAGATATTTGTTAAGATAGAATTCCAAGAAGACCCCTGCGTCAGTTTCTTGGAATTAACCGCATTCGACACCCGAGGTAGAAAGACACTGGGGAAAAATCCAAAGTACGCCTCTGCCGTGGTAAATCGACATCCGAGGTAGAAAGACATTTGCGATAAATTGTTAATGTAGTTCCAATAACAGAACTTTATTGGGTTATTCTTTTTCTTGGAATTTTATCTAAACATATATTGTACAGACTGTATTTGCTTTAAGTCACGTGATCTAGGATACAAATCGCGCAAAGTTGGTTTTAAAAATACCCTATTTCTGATTAGAAAATGGACCTTTTTTGATAGCAACACGACGATTAAGTGTTAAAAGGATGGACATATTTCTGTTTGAAGACTATAATGAAATTTATTAAAATTTTAAACTTATGACAATATTGCACAACAAATTAATTTTTTTAATAAAATAAATATTAGAGGATAGTGTTAAATTTAGTTTTTATTCAAATAGAGAAGGATAATAACATAATTATTTTAAATTCTTCAAGTAATTTATTATATGTATGTTATTATAAATAAAATCGAAACGTTTATTCACTGTTCTTATTTAGTCGAACAACTTATGACAAATATAATATATCATACAATACCTAACAAAAGAAAACATACAAACAATGTGTTTACCAATTTCATTCTAGAAACATGAACCAGTAAAAAATATAATCTAAATTTTAAGATAGACACTATTCAAAAGAAAACGCTCAAAAACTGAAACAATTTCTACACTGAAACAAATTACCAACAACGAACACTCATTTTACATCTCGACTCTTTATCATCTATCTCTTCACATTCCAGCCAGTGGCGGCTAGTGCGGGGGGTTTTGGGTCGCCGCCCCTCCTAGAAATTTTCGTAATAAAAAAATTATTTTAAAATTTACTGTACAATGTCTTCTTTATAATAATTAGATTAGTTTTCTGTAAAAGGTAATGTTAAATTTGTAATATACAGTCAAATTAACTCAATTTGCAAAATTCACTTGAATAACACTGAGTACGTGGATCCTGGTAGCTCGTCCCTAAATCTGTAGTGTTTACAGCGGTGGTCATGGTTACCGTCGTGCAGCAGTGAAAGACGGAGTGGGTGTAGCGCATATTTACTATACAGCTCTGTTTAGTTAGCCCGTAACCAAATAGTAGCTATTCACCACTTTATTTTCTTATTATACGTGTGATGTAAGACTTTGTTGACTATGGGATTGTTTCTTGTTTATTTTTTAAAAGATTTCACAAGTTTAAATTAGGTCGTAAAGGCAAACAGAACTTGCAGTTAATGCTATCTACCGAAGAATTAATGGTACGAGAAATACCAAACTTTAATGAAAAAGTAATTGAAAAGATTATCTCGATCAAAAGCAGAAGAATGGTTTCTCACTCAAAAAAATAATGTTGAACACATTTTCCCTATATTTCAATAATACTTAAAAAAAAGTACCCAATTGTATTTAATTCCAACCATAGTATACTGTCAAATCTCTAATATCATGTAGCTCGTTGCAATCAGAGAAATTAGCTGAATTCATGTTGCAAGAGCCAATAGGAAAATAAAAGTTTAATGCCATTGCTCCATCCAGATAAACGCCACGGTTAATAAAACTTCCTTATTAAAAAAATTTCCCAATAATGTGAGTTTAAAAAGTCAAATCTTTCTGCTTTCGAGTTCGAACAATTAAACACAAAAATGGAGGTTTTCAGTCTTTCGTCGATAATTTCGAAACAAAAAAAGGATCAATAAAATCTGCCTTCGGCACATTATTTGTCATCAAATTCGGCAACTGCGGCTCGAAATACTATTTTCTGACACTTTAGTATCTAAAGCATATACCTATATTATAGGACGGCGCTTTTCTAATTTAACAAGATCTCCTTTTAACTGTTAATAATTTTTAAATTGACTCTAAATAAACTGAGGTCTATAATACACGTGCTACAATTTGTTTTTTCATAAGTACCGCGCAATATCTCAATCCCATCACGTTACATTCAATTCGACTCCAACATCTTCCCTATGGCGGATTGAATTTTATAGATGTTTACAATTTCGAGAAAACCCTCGGGTGAACTAAATCCTGGGGGAGTGTGAAAGCTACTCTGATGTAACAGAGTATTCAAGTAAAGGGAGAAACGAGGTAACATCTCAATAGTACTTTCAGTCCCAATTTCAGAACATTCGTCGGAGGACGAAAAGGCCTTTGTATGTCTTTGCGCTTGGGCGATGTATAAAAAAGCAATTTTTCCCATCAAACAATAAAATTGTGAGTAGGTATACCAATTCCGTTCCCCAGAGAAATACGTAGAATATTTTTATAGCGATTTGATATTTCAATTTCTGTAATATCTAAATAAAACATTTTTAACTGACCTGAAAACTTAAACTACAAATTAGTGACAGGATACTGAAAGCGTTGAATGAAATATTCTGCTCGTTCTCTAGAAATACGTGTATATAAATCACCTAGATTTAGTGCAATGTGACATGAATTAAACTGCTAAACACATAAAATTTTCCATTTAGTATTGCATTTTTTGAGGTTAACTTCTATTGCTTCAAAACTCATCCGAAAAAATTAGCACAGTGTACACTGGTGCTCACTAGTGTACCTATTCAATTAAGAACAATTATTTGCTTAAATTGTTCAGTAGCAGGCTTCAATTAATTAGTGTAATGTACATACATACAATAGTGTAGGTACAGACTAAACAGCTATGACTGAGGTGTAGGATAATTTAATATTATCCTATGTGCTCATTGTTCTACTTTCTTTTGAATCAGTTTTTCAAATTATTTAGGAATTTAGTGGTTATTTCATTAGTGTAGTTTAGTTTAATATTTTTTAAAATGGTACATTAATTCATCAATGCGTCAAATATCTGTCGCACAAATATGTAAAAAACTTCGGTGGAAAAATTTCAAACATCTACTACAAAAAGAGCCAGATATGGGCATGGCGATGTTCCTTATCAAGAAATAAGTGTAGTATATTCGTACAATTTTGTCTTATGATGGTTCATACTTGATATACAGGTTGTTAAAGTACGAATGAAATAAATACAAAATAAGAAATTTTCAAAATATAACGAAATTTCTTGAAATAAAATAACCATATTTACGAATACTGCATCAAAAAAACAAAACAATACTGTTACATCGTAAAACGAAACTATAAATGCTCACTCAAAATCAACACAATTTTGTGTTAAAACGTGTCCACCCCGATTGTGTTGATATAATAACTTCACTCGGTACAAGTGGGTGTAGACTCGCTTTAACAAAAAAATGTGGTGATTTTGAGTGAAAACATACTCATTTTTTTTGCGGTGTAATAATATAAAAACTTTAACAGGTTCAAGACCCAATTACAGGAAATGTTCATTTAAAAATAGATAAAAAATAAAACAGTATTTAAAAACATAAATGTTGTAATTATTATACATTATGTGTATGGAGGCTTCACCAAGATATTAGTTCTATAATTTTCATAGTAATAAACACCGCTTTCCGCAGTACTACCCTAGGAGTATGAAAATTAACTTACTTAAACATGAAAAAAGAATCAATATTATTATTTTATTGAACTTATAATTAATTCTTCTATTATAAAGACAACATATTAAAACGATTAGTAGGCAAATAATTATTAATTCTTTTTAGGCTCAAATAATAAATATTTTAAACACATCTACTTAACAAACAGATTCAGGGTTAGCTTTATGACATTCAAACCAAGGATACCAAATGGTAGTACATACCATGTTCAAGCTTAGATCGAATGTAAACATTTAAATAATTTTAGAGTAGAACAATTAAGAAAGTCTTCATAATTTCTAAGAATAAAGTCAAACTTTTTATACAGGGTAGGAAAGTACCCATGGTCTATCTGAAGTTACGTGAGAGCGATAAAGTAAGCCATAGAGATCGCATATGCGATAGAGAAGGATCGCTATAATGAAGGCGTCTCATAGTCACCGCCCGTTTCGCCCTTCCACAAATAAGATCCACTTCTTATTTGTGGGAAGGGCGAAATGGGCGGTGACTATTAGACGCCTTCACTATACCCATCCTTGTCTATCACATGGATTTCTATGGCTTACTTTGTCGCTCTCACGTAACTTCAGATAGACCATCGGTACTTTCCTACCCTGTATGCATTTTTTATAGTCTTATTGATATGATTTGACGTCTTTAAATTCCGAAAACCGCGTAACTGAATCGATTGTATAATTGAATAGTATTACTTGGTTTTTCTTGAAGTAAGTAATCATATTACACTGTGAGATATGTAGCAGTAATAGTAGTAGTAGTAGATAGTAATTTTTTTGTGCACCATTGAACAATTGATTCCAGTAATTTGCAGTCTGATAGAATGTATCTTACTGCAGATTTTAAGATCATCTGCAAACATTAGTTTATTACAGTTAGTACCGTTAGTAATATCATTAATGAAGAAGAGAAATAAAATTGATCCTAAATTAGACCCTTGTAGCACACCAGAGTTAGTTTTATATGTAAATGAAGAATACCCCTCATGTTCCACAAATTCTTTACACCGTAGCATAGTTGAACGAGCAAAGTAAGTTAATTTGCTTAATAATATGTATAGATCAATTTGATGCTTCTTAAAAATTCTTCCACAAATTCTTTACACCGTGGCATAGTTGAACGAGCAAAGTAAGTTAATTTGCTTAATAATATGTATAGATCAATTTGATGCTTCTTAAGCATCAATGATGAAGTGCTCCTTAAAGATCCATATAAACAGCATTAACCTTATTTACTTAAAATTTTTGCCACAAACTGATTTAAGAAACATAAATTAATAAAGGATGTCCCAAAAGAAATGCAGGATTTTATATGAGAAAAAGATTTTATCAATTAAAAGGTAGGTAAGTACGTGTTTTTAAAGGGTAGACATTGCCAATAAATATGGAGGAAGGAGGATCAGACAGATATCCTCCGCGACTCATTTGGCATATTCGACTACTTTTAAGAAAATTCTATATCGCGCTTTCGCATACCTGCAGTTGAATTTCGTTGATAACTCTCAGAAAGTCTGCCTTTAATGGTTCATTTGAGCGGAATAAACTTTGGACTTTACGAATCTCCACAGAAAAAAGTCGCATGGCGTAAGAGAGCATAATCTTGGTGTCCAAGTCACTTCACTTAGGTATATGTGAAATCGTCCATTAAATTTCTGCCGTAACAAGTGGATAAATTCACGTGCCGTATTGCAGGTGGCACCATCTTGCTGGAACCACACATTATCCAAATGAGGCCACAAAAAGTTCAATAGCATCTCTTGTTATCATTCTCCATTGACAACAAGCTGAGATCCATGTTCGCCCTCCCCCCTCCCAAAAAAATCTTATATTAAAATCCGTTGCATTGTGCTTTTTCAAATGTTCAATTGCAACTGAAATTACGGGAATTTCCGCCACACTATCACTCACCGTAACTGAACGGCCAGTACAAGGCCAGTTTGTTATTTCGTTAACATTTGTTTCATTCGGGACATCTACCAAAAATTCGGCGTAATTTAAGCACAGTCTCAGCTACATACTATCCGTACTTGTGATGAATTTTCACAATCTTCACTCGCTCATCCATTTTGTCTAACTGCAATGTGTTTACTACAGCATATCACCCTGCACAATGTTACCAACAGTTCGGAATGAAAATTGAGCACTATTCCGCACTAAATCCTGTATTACTTTTGGAACACCCTTATGTAGTGGATCTTTTTTCGAAAAATACGTGCTGGCCAAGCATAATAAATATCTTAGCACGTGGATATACTTGTTTTACATTATAATTTCATATAACTATGCAAAATTAGATAAAATTGATATGGGTCTACAATTCTGTAAAACACTTCAATATCAAATTATACAAAAAAGTTATAGTTACATTAGTACATTACAACAAACTTTAACAAAGAAACTTGGAATTCCATCAATCCCCGAAATAAGTTTATCTTTTTTTCGATACCCTAATCTGATCTGCCTCAAGTATTGAATTAACAAAAACATTTTCGTTAACGTACGCTTCTTCTACGAAGTGATTCACGTAACTAATATCAGATATGGTATGAACACGACGAAAATATTCAGCAAACTCGTTGACAATTGATTTTAGATTGGTGTATGCCACAGTGTCGTCGATTATTCCCTAGGGGATTCTGGAATGACCTTTTTTATTACTAACATAAAACCAAATCGCAGAAGAATCAATTTTAATATACTCTACTTACAAAAAAAAAATAACTACTGTGAGCATTTTGAATTTGTATTTTAATTAGGATCCGATGTTTAACTCACTATAGAATTCTAGATAGATTACCCAGCCCCACAAAAGAAAAAGTGTTCGGACTTGTGGGTCGCACATATGTATTCCCATGTATTTTTCGACGCCGATCCCGAGCTCAGAAATGGCCCTCCACCTCTGGAATTGGCCCCAGGGGCCAAAAATGGCCTCTATGGGGCCTGAAAGATGGATTCCGGGATGAGGCGAGGTCGAAGGTGCATTCTAAAGCCAAAGCCGGATTTGTGGTCGAAAAGTATATGGCCAGCTGAAATTCCCCGTTTGGGACCGGGAAAATGACCCCTTAGGGACCGGAAAATCGTGTTTCGGACGTCGCAATCGCAACAGTGGTATTTGTATGTACCTACTTTTAAATTCTGGAACTCAGACTGTGCTCGAAAGGTTTATGGCCAACTGGAATTCCCCGTTTGGGACCGGAAAAATGACCCCTTAGGGGCCGGAAAATCGCGTTTCGGACGTCGCAATCGCAACAGTGGTATTTTGTATATACTTCCGTATGATGAGATACTGTCGGTATACTGTATCGTTTATACTTTATACTTTATAGCGTTCTGAAGTTCCGTACTGACAATTGAGTGTAGAGAAATATATGGGAAAAGGATAGAGGCATTGGAATCGGTGGATCGGGCATTAAGAATATTTTAGATACCTGGGAAAACTATCACCCAGGAGTAATTCTTGAATTAAGGCGTGAACCGAGCGTGATAGAACCTTCTCGACCTCAAACCTACTTGCAGAGTAGAAGAACATATTGAAATCACTCAATTTTCCAACCCCGGCAGGGGTATTTTTTCATGGGAAAACCACTGTTGCGATTGCGACGTCCAAAACACTATTTTCCGGACCCTAAGGGGTCATTTTCCTATTCCCAAACGGGAGATTTCAGTTGGCCATAAACTTTTCGAGCACAGTCTGAGTTCCAGAATTTAAAAGTACATAAAAGTACCACTGTTGCGATTGCGATGTCCGAAATACGATTTTCCGGCCCCTAAGGGGTCATTTTCTCGGTCCCAAATGGGGAATTTCAGTTGGCCATAAACTTTTCGACCACAAATCAGGCTTTGGCTTTAGAATACACCTTCGACCTCGCCTCACCCCGGAATCCATCTTTCAGACCCTATAGAGGCCATTTTAGACGTGGAGGGCCATTTCTGAGCTCGGGATCGGATTCAGCGTCGAAAAATACATGGGAATACATATGTCCGACCCACAAGTCCGAACACTTTTTTTTGTGGGGCTGTGTTATTATTAGTTTGTAAGTTTGCACAATGACGAAATACTCCAAACAGATTTAAATTATAAGAGAAATGCCAAATATAAATTACTTCAGAAAATATAACTCTTAATATCTCTTCGTTGTTTTTATGAAGTTAATATTTCATATATTTAATGATTTTAAAACTTTATGACATTTAGTTGAAGAATTTAAATTTTTGTTTATAAATTATATCGTTTAATTTCTGATTCTGTAACACCGTAATCACAATTTTTTAAATTCAAAATCAGTTTAAAAATCTGTGATTTTAATTGTAGTCTTAAACATACGATTTAAATAATCTCGACCTTGATTGCATGCGATCTAAAGAAATATGTAAAATTGGTCTTAATTCTAACACCATTCTTTCTTCGTATTTGACAAGAAAGTAGCTGTTGTTATGAGAACTATACTATACCCAATTTAGGTATGCTTTCAATAGTTCCTGAGTAATTAATCAATAACTATGTTCAACTTTCTATCTTTAAAACATAGAACCTTTAGAAATCGTTATAAGAAAAATTATTAACTCTAGTTTTTTCTGTTCTAACTATGAGACACAGTCTTGTCAAAATGTCTTCAAAACTGATCAAAAACGAAAAGTATTCCAGAAACTTTTGTTTACCTAGATTTGCCATTCTTTTACAATCCTGTATTTAGAGACTAACAGAAAAAATTGAAATTTTAAGTAAGTGATGTTGAAAAAACTCAATATTTTTGTAATAACTTTTGAAGCCGTTATTCCAATTATTAATATAAAATGTCCAGTTTCATGTTCGGATAAAAACAGGGCCGTATTAGCCTATGGTGGGGCCTGGGGCTAGCTCTGTGAAATACCTTTTCTAAAAAAAAGCTCACGTAATCAGCGACTTACCAATATAGAAAAACTAAACACCCTTTCTTTTAATTCTAAAAAAATATCACGCAATTAGCGATTTACCAATATAATATTTAAAAGATATAATATAATAATAATATATAATAATAATATATAATATANTCTTTATTCCCCTCTTAATAGCATTATATAATTATCTTTTAACAAATAATCAAATAAAAATAGAAATATTCTCTTTCTAGTAAATAAAATAGCAATAATAATAATAATAATAATAATAATAATAATAATAAGATATAATATATATAATAGAATATAATATTTAAAAGATCTTGCCGGGGCCCCCGATTTCGTAAGGCCCGGGGCTATAGTTCCCGTAGCCCCCTCCTAGATGCAGACCTGGATAGAAAGGCGAAAATGGCTTTAATAAGGAAGTGCTTTCAATTTTTGTGTAGCTTTAATTATTCCCTTTATTTCTACTTTTCGAAGTACTAATGTATCCAATTTGAAACATTCTGTATAATATAGAAATAAAACATCCTAATTTTATTAAATATTACAAAGAAATTGGCATTTGCTTTTTAACATATATTCAGCATTCAAGCTTATTCTCAGAAAAGATACAGAGCGACCTAATTAAATGATGCATATTCTGTACCTGGTAAAACGACGAATATTGTAGCATGACTCATTTTTCTATAAAAATCTTCTTGAGACCTCATTATTACTCGTGATGTTCTAAATTGAATATTTTTCTGTATAACTAGAACAATAGTTACCTTACTATATTTATTGGGTTAGTGTTTATTTTCATCAACTTAATGAACACAAATTAAAATGACAGACAGGTGTTTATTTACCAAATGTAATGAAAATATGCACATTAAAATTACTTTGTTTCCCAAGAATAGTATATATTCACCAAATCTTAGCCAATATTTGGTGAATGTTATTAATATATAATTTGATAGCTAATTAAAATTAAACTGCATATAATTTATTTTCACAAAGTAAAATTGATATTCATTTGAGTTTCTTAATCTTAAAAAAGCCGCATTTTAATTATGAAAGAGTCCCTTCTTAACTTTTTTGTAATTACTACAACCCATACATTATAATATTAATTTTTTTCAGGACCAATACAAGTTCATTTATGACACCTTAGAAGAACATGTGATCTGCGGAAATTCCTGGTTTCCAGTGAGCGAGCTGTCTCAAAGACTGAAGCAAAAATCGTCTAAAGACCCGAACACCAAGATGAACGAGTACCAGAGGGAGTACATGCTGATCTGCAAGCAGACTCCTCGTTTTACCATAGGGGACTGTGCCGGTGGACACCGTGGAGACAACCGAAAAAAGAACAGAGACGTCCTCATTGTCCCGCGTAAGCACCTAATATTTATTAACATTGGATTTACAGTATTTAGATATTCGTGGAATTATTCTAATTTTGTCTAGTAGGAGGTAACATTAAAAAATGCAAAGTAACTGATTTAATTTAATTTAGTTTAAACATGTCGATATCCGAATAGTCCAATCCCAAATCGTCAAATTTCCAGAACTATTGAAAGACGTCTTTCAGAATTGGTCGGTTTAAAATTAACAGAAGTAACGCCAGACGTCTTCATCAAACTCGAACACCCAATGTGGCACCGGGCCCAAACCCGGCACCCAGGGTCAAATTAATAGAGACAAACTATATTTTCTAAAAGTACAGTGAACAGAGTGAATTCATCTTTTTCATGTTCACCCAGTTCAACAATTTCTACCTCTTGATCCTGCCGTTTATTCGTCAATATAAACCCTATATAACAGGCAAATTCTTTTTACGACGATTCGTGTTCACGAAACTTAAGATAATAAATATCCATAAGCAACCTGTTTACGCAGATAAAAATCCCCATGTCGTTATGGAAAGATGTTTTTAGCGTGGACTTAATATAAAAGTATGGGCTGCTTTTATCAGTAATATTCTGCTTGGTTCTACCAATTATTTAATCGTTTCGATGGTAACACTTATTTATGAAAAAATTAATTCTCAAATTCGATCCAGTGGCTTAGATATGCAGTATGCTATATTCATCAAGAATTATGGCTCGGCACTGAAAACTATTCGCCTTGTTTCTCTCAGAGGGAAAGAGATAAAGAGAGATGAGCCATATGGCTTGCCGTAAAAAAGACTATACAGGGTGGTCCGAATTTTATGCAGGCAACTTCGAGGACAGATAGATCTCTTTAAAATAATAGGAGTTTACCTTATAAACATAGGTCTGGAACGGCCTCGTTCTAGAGATACAGGGTGTTGAAGTTGTTAAAATTTTTTTTTGTTTATATCTCAGGAATCTATTAACCGATCTCAATAAAATTTGGTACAAATAATGTACGATAGAAGGCCTTGCATTCCCTAAAATATGAGCTCTAAGGGTTTAACCAGTGGTGTACAACTGGACAGGGGTCATCCCCTTTTTATAAAAAAAAACCTACGCCACTGTATTTTTTACAGATTATTGTAACGGATTTATATTTTAATACACTAAATACGTAAAAAAGGTGACTTGAATTTTTTCCTTAAGGTTCACCATTTTCAAGTTATTCACACAAATACAATCCCTACATCTTCTATTAATGGAACTAATTGAAGCTAATATTATGTGGTGGTTTTCTTTTAATTCATTAGATCCGTCTTCTATTCGCTGCAGTAGTTGTGGTCTAGTATCTATTGGAGTAAACTTTTTTTAGGTCACCCCAAACATAGAAGTCCAGGGATCTGGCTGGCCAAGACACTGGACCCTCTGCACGATTATGGTTGACATTGGCATTTGGTCTTCTACCTATCCACCATCTCATATAATTTTCATTAAGCCATTGTTGTATTATTCTCCTAAAATGCGCAAGAGCACCATCCATTTGTATCCAGCTATTTTGTCGTATATTTAATGGAACATCCTCTAATAATTCAAATAGATGGTTTTCTAGAAAGTTTAGAAATGACGAATTTCATGAGGATTTTCTTGTGACCAGATTCAGATTGTGAAAATTCACTACCCCTCGCCTTGTGAAAGTAGCCTCATCGGTCCAAAGTATTTCTAGTAAGAATTCAAACAACCACTGATAAAAAATCAGGCGTCTGCATCTCCCGGAAGTAAATTTTGCACAGGTTGTAAATGGTACGGATTTCTGCCATCCTTACGTAGAACTTTTCAAGGATCGTCGTCAAATGCTTTAAAAATTTCATTTCTGTGCCTTTCATTCCTTTGTCGTGATTTTCCAAATATTGTTTTATTCCAAAAAGATGAAGGCGATGAGTGTAAAGAATTGTGTCGATGTGCTTACAAATTGCACTTACTTTTAAGCATAAAGTGTCTGCCACAAGGGGATTGTATTGGTATGAATAACTTGAAAACGGTGAACTTTAGGGAAAAAATTCAAGTTACCTTTTTACGTATTTTGTGCATTAGAATATAAATTCGTTACAATAGCTTGTAAAAAATACAGTGGCGTAAGTTTTTTTAATAAAAAAGGGGTGACCCTGTCCAGTTGTACACCACTGGTTGAATCTTTAGAACTTATATTTTAAGGAATATAAGGCCTACTATCATACATTATCTGTACTAAATTTTATTGAAATCGGTCGATGGATTCCGGAGATATAAACAAAAAATATTTTTTTTTAACAACTTCAACACCCTGTATCTCTAAAACGAGGCCGTTCTAGACCTATGTTTATAAGGCAAACATTTACTCTTTTAAAAAGATCTATCTGCCCTAGAAGTTTCCTGCATAAAATTCAGACCACCCTGTATATAAGAGCGTTGGGACTCGCTCACTTTCAATGTGGCTTATCTCGATAAGTATTCATTTTTGCGTCTTGGACCCGTAACAACTTTTGATCAGGACATCTTAAACTATAATATTTCATTTTCAGACAATTTGACGGGTTGCCGATTTCCATTAACTGTATGCGTGGTCCTTTCATGTCATACATGGTGTTCCACGTCAACGTGTCAAAAACAAAGGAGCCTCGTTTTCAAGAAACAGGATGTTATTCTTAAATAAATTCAGATGCATTTATCTAAACAAATTATATTAAAAAATTGTTAATTTGTACTGGTTTACATTGAGACTTAATGTTTTCACGTTGAATATCATTTTGTTTGTGTATTGTTCATACAAAATTTCGTTTCAATAACTTCGTTTCTAAGATATTTAGAGATATATGTTTTTTAAATTTATTTCAAAGCCGTTTACCTCAAAAATCAAAATTAAGTTTATATAACAAAATTCCATTATTTTCTTCTCCATTATTTAAGTCTCTTCTATGGGTTCTTGAATTTTCTTGGACAAAATTCGGGATGCCCTGTATTTTTAAAAACTTAAGATGTAATTATATTGTGCAAGTTAAAGATTATGTTGTTAAAAACAATTTATTTAACACTTGAATGTAAGTAAGTACAGAATATCAGTCAAACAACTGAAACGATTACAAAGTATGTACTGTCGCTAGAAAGCGTTTTGAGCCTATTTATATGTTCGCTATCCGATGTTTATGTATTATGATCTAGACTAGACCCTTGATTGATATTTTCTTACCGGATGCTAAAAGGGCTGTTCCTTAATTGCATAATATGCTGAACATTCTTCGAGAAAATGGCGAATGCGCCGGAATAAAAATTTTACTATAAATTAATTTTTATTAAAAAAAAATTGTTAGTAAAACAAATAAAAGACGAGATAAAAAATAATAGATACTTACACTGCCTGCACTATCACTATAAATGACATAGATGTTCGTAAAATGTCCAAAATTGCAAGACTGATATATTTTTACAATAATATCTAAATATTTTTAACGTGAACTATCTTACATAATATTGGCTAAAACGACTCTTCTCATTACTGTACTAAACCTTAAAAATAATTAACGATTTAAGTAGTACAGAAAATTTTGTGATACTGTTTTATAATATCTGATAATCTCTTTACAATTATATATATTATTGTTGCTCACATTTTTGGTACGTACAACAGTAAAAAAAATACTAATTTATATTAATTTCAGATAAAAATAGATTTCGGATGTGTATATCCACGTGTGTATATGACTTTGAATGTATGTTAGTGCATAAATGACTATAAATTAATTTGTAAAAAATATATACTCAAATAAATATTATTAATATTATTATTAAATATTTTGTCTTTTTATAGCTGACAACTTTCGACCATACTTAACATCATTCCAAGGAAATAGCTATACCGACTATATAAATGCTGTATTTGTAGATGTAAGTACATTATAGATAAACATTGTCAAAGCAAACATGCCGCTTAAAAGCATTTAATATTTATTAATTTTGGATTTTTACATTTTAAATTGTAAGAAATTATTATATTAACAGATCATATCTGGTAAATTGTAAAACAGGTTTTCCTTAGGCTAATTCCGAGAAAATACAAAAAAGTAGATGCTTGTGCTAGAAAGATTTATGTATTTAAAGTTGAGCACGAGTGGAAAGCAAATATGTAAATTATAAAGGACTAATTCACAAATAACAGTAGCTTAGTTTCCACCATAAATGATAAAATATTATCATATTCTCCATGCATATTCATAAATTTCTAGGACTAATAAACAGTTTTTCGTATTGGATTGCAGATAGAAATAGTTTGCTCATAGTAAAGAATAAGCATTACCGTGAAATCTTAGTTTTACTTACTTTGCAGGCAGTTACGTTTGATTGTCTTTCATTTTCTCATATAAATAAAGTAGGAGTTTTTAGTCAGTTTAGTTAGTTAGTTTAAATACAATATACTGTTATCTACGTGCACAGAATAGAAAAAAGGCATTTTCTTTTATTCTCCAATTTATGGAAATTACCACATTTGGTAAGCAGGGAATGTCCTCAGATCCCCTTAACCGTAGCTGTCAACGACGAAAAAATTTGAAATTGAAATTTACCATTTGGAAGTCTTGACGTTGTGTATAATTATAGAATTATCTGTAACATATTTTCATTTCTGAAAAGCTAAAAAAAAATATGTCCATATACCAATTTCATATTTTTTTTAATTTGACAATCATAGAATTATAAAATCATCTAATGTCAGTTTACCTGCATAGGATGGAGAAATTGAAACAATCGAACTACAATTACTTAGTTCCAAATTTGAAACAAGATATATTTTAATTCTGAACAACATGAATAGAAAAAATGTATGTTGGTGGAAAGGTCTATTTAACTTTCCATAAATAAAATTACATTAATAATTATTTTTTAATCAAGTCCAGAATCCTTCCCCAAAATGTCAGATTTTTGTTAAAAATATCCGTGTAAACTTAAATTACTATTCTTCTAATCGAAATAAATATAAAGTCAATCGAATCTTAAATTCAAACAAAAAATTAAAAAAGGCTACAATGTCTCTTTGAAAAAATAATGTTAGGTTACGCCTAAAAGCAATGGGACAGCCTGTATAATGGAAAATAATTTTAAAACATCAGGAAAATAATTGATGCCACTTTCATTACAAACATTTTTTTTGTTATTGATATTACCGTCGTTCGGTATTTAATATTGAAAAAAGATTGGCTCTGCTTCTTAACATGGTATATTATTGAGATCTAAAAATTTCTTACCCTGTACATGCTGTCTTATTAAAATTACATTTATATGCATTTTAACAAACAGGATATTTTTAACAGCAATATTTTACTTAAAACTGAAATTAAAAAAGTATTTTTAGCTCCATTCATGGAAATACTATATTTATATGAAAATGAAGTAATTGTAAGGGCAAAACATATTTTTTAAAATGCTAATACTTCTGTGAAAACTTCACCACTTTACAAGGTAATAGAAACCTATTTTTTGATTATCCTGAACAATGATTCATAGTTTTTTAATATTTTTTAACCATAAAATTAAAAAATTGCAACAAACTCTCCTCTTAGACTAATAACAAATTGAAATTTAGATAATATTATATCTTCCAAGCAAACATGGTAGTAGTAATAATCTTGTACTTCGGTTGCTGTTGAATGTTGAATATTTCTGATAATATTTGAATGCTTATGAACAACGGGACTTAAAATCAATATGAATATGTTATACATTTATTAAATATACTAATTTGTTTCATTATTTCTAGGGATATACGAAACCCCGTGAATACATTGTGACTGAATGGCCAATTAAATCTACATGTGGAGAATTCTGGTCTTTAGTATACGATTACGAATGTTCTGCTGTGGTTGTGCTGTGCGTACCTCCCCACAATTCAGTAAGTTGAATTATCGTACATTTATTTAATTGTCAGTTCTTTTTACATACAAATTCAGGGGTAAATCAAGCTATAGGACTTCATGACATCTGAATAAAAATCAGAGTTAGTATCAGTTAGTATCTTATATTTTCACACTGATAGAAATCGGCAAAAAAAAAGTTTTTCTTATGGAACTTGTATATAATGGGGATTTTTCTTTTTAGTATCACAATATCATACGCCAAATTTAATAACAATTATTTTGCTAATACGATTGTACTACCCCATGTTGGCGTCTTACTGGAACAATAGGGCACCTCCTTACGCTGAATATGTAATTTTTTCTGCTAAATGTAACAAGATAACTTGTTACACCAGTTAATTAATTTTATTTGGACCCTGTTTTTTAACTATTAAAAATAATTTAGCTGTAGCTACATGGATCGAATAAAAATTTTATTATAGTAACTAGATATTTTATTAGCGCGTACTAATCGTACAACAACGCAACAGGAAGAACGCGCTGCCCACTTTTCGTACAAATAACATACAAAGAACTTTATGAATTACGCGCTAATGGAGATATTTAGTGATATTCGGTTTGGAGCATTGCGTTGCACCTAACCTTCTCTGTAACCACATGTTCTTGGATTGTTGATATCTTATTTAGTTTTTTCCGTGATATTGTCATTTTAGTGCAACGTTTTTCGTTAGTGTCGATTTTTGAAATGTGCAATTTTCTGGAACAACGATGCAACGTAAAATTTTGCGTGGAACTGAGGAAAAGTTTCACAGAAACGTTTCAACTTTTGACACAAGTTTACGGAGATGATACTCTGAGTCGTACGCAATGTTACGAATGATTTTCAAGATTTAAAAGTAGTTATCACTCAATTGTCAAAGATACGCATCAGTATTGACTGTCAAATAAATTGCAGAAGAGGTTAGGATCTCAATTGGGTCATGCCATGATATTTTGACTGAAAAATGATTTTTAGACATTTACCATACGTCGCTCACGAAGAGTATAATCCAGGTGTTGGTTGTAAAGGGTGCTCCACTCTCACTCGATGGACACTTATTTTGGAAGGACAAGAAAACCAATACTTCGAGGAAGGTTTTTAATAACAATAAAAACAAAACAAATAAACAAAATAACGAAGACACAACGGATTCGAATAAACATTATTAATTAATTTACACGCGATAACGCAATCCGAGATTCAGGGAACCCAACGCGAATTCATAACAGAATTTGGAGACTTTATTCATGATTAAATTCACCCGAGACTCTAAAAAGAAGAAAACTGCCAGTGTGGAATCGAAAGAGAAACTGCCTTTTTTTCGGAGATCTCTTCTGAATTCGACATCTCTCTTCGACACGCCCATTTCTTGGGTAGGTGCAGAAGTTTCGGTTATTATCTTATTGGCGGGATCCCTGAATATCGGGGATTGGAATGGCGTAACTATACCATGTTAATGCCTAATTGACTGAATTTACAGTTGTATGGATAATTTTGTGACTAAACAACTTACAAGTAACCCTACACCTTCCTCTTATGATTCCGTATAGCATCACGGGACGGATTAGTCAATCTCATTTAATCTATTCTTATAGCTTGGAAAATCCGCCTAAAAACCAGCTATTTGATCTATTATTATTTTTCTCACAACATTCTAACAACTTATTTAAATATCTTGGAATTCCTATGTCTTTTCTAATGTATTTCTCACGTTATTAGAAATATCGATTTTTCCCTTCACCATGGGCTAAACCGACGCAGTTAATCAATACCAGATACCCAACACATGGCCCCGACGATCTAAGCCTACCTGTTCAAAATCATTGCTAAATTTCATGAGACCTTATCCGAAGGACTGCGATGGTCGAGCTTTGCAAATTTATTACTCCCGGTGACAAGAGGCACCAGTTTCTCAGCGACTTTATGACGATGCTAAACCTACTTGAAAACCCTTAACTTTTCAATAAAATTATTGCTGACTGACTTGACCCATCCGTTCCGAGAACTAACAAGTAATCTATCACGAGTCTCAGATTTTGTTACAAAACTCATGGTTCTTACACCATGACAACGCGCCCGCACACTCAGCTTTGTCAATTCGTCAGTTTTATGCCAAATCAGATTATCTACTGTCCTCCCACACCCTCCTTACTTGCCAGACCTGGTTCCTTACGATTTTTTTTATATCCGAAATTAAATTCAGTGCTGAAAGGATGTCATTTACAGACTATTTATGACATCAAAGCAAATTCACCGCAGACCTTAAAGGCCATTTCAAATAAAGCTATTCGGGATTGCTTCGCGAAATGGAAACACCGTTGAGAAAAGTGTATGAATAGAGAAGGAGAATACTTTGAATGAGACAAGGACCAATAATGTACAAAATTAATAGTAAGGTTTTATATGACATAAGTAATATAAATAATATTAATAACCAACAAGGTTTTGACTGTATGAAGAAAATAATATTATCTGCTCATAAGTTATCAACTTTGGCTCACAATTTTTGTTTCATATACAAAAAGTTAAAAGTAAATAGTCAGGGATGGTGGGATTGTCCAAATTACAGGTATCTTGTTTTTTACTTGTAACGTATTAAGTATAAAGTGCACTAGTGCACAAATTAGTTACAAGATTAAAACCACTTACTAACGTCTAAAAAGTAACTTATTTGAAATAAAAAAACATAATTGATTATCATAAAAGTAGTCATCCTAGCATGAAAACTTAAACGATAAAAACTCTTGCAAAGGTAGAAGATTATGATTATGGTTACCGTAATATGGAGATTTGGAGTAATAAATAAAAAACTTTTTATCTACTAGATTTCTTTAGCAATATTTTTTTTATTATAGTCGACAGCCGCGCAGTTTAAGGCGTCAGTACTTAAATCGATGCGTGCTATCTGCCCGAGTTTCGAATCCCGCGGCCGGTAGACCGTAGATTAGCTATGCTTGTACGGAGGATTGGCACCCTCTGTGCAGGTATGGTAGGGTGGAAGAATGTTGGCTTGGGTCAATGTGAGAGATTGACACCGGTTGATATTTGACCACCCCCCCTATTAAATGAGGTTTTCCAGGTTTCCCTCATTCCTGCACTGAATGGTGGTTAGGGCCTACANCATTGACCACCCCCCCTAATTAATGAGGTTTTCCAGGTTTCCCTCATTCCTGCACTGAATGGTGGTTAGGGCCTACCAACATAAGTCGTTCCTGGGCGCAAATGCGGCCTGATTAATAATAATATGCCGCCTCCTCTCCCGCACAAGTCTCCGACTTCTGGGCTAATTCTCGTAGTTAGAATGAGGAGTAGAGATATTATTATTATTATTATGCGTAATATTTAAGACTATTTAATACCGACATTTTGTTAAGGTTAATCAGTTTCTACCTATGGCTGAAAGATATTTCCCTAAGTGCAGTGAGGTACTTATTATTTGTACCTCACAAAATTTATAGTAGAATATACTTCGTTTTCAAAATTTTGTAGATACAATTCCTCTTCAACTAAATTTTAAATTTCCCTTTTGTCACAATTCAATGTACCTATGTTCATATAACATAATTTATCTACGTATTATTTCAGTCTATTTGCAGCAAAAGGATATTTTTTGAATTTACAATTTCTTCTATATAAATTTAGTGAAATAAAAGAAAGGAATATGAATACATCTTTTATGTTCTTTCAATCTTGGAATTTTAAATGAAGTTAAAAGAATACAAAAGGATATGCTACTTGAGATAAGATAAACATTGGGTTTTCTCATTTCGCTAACCGTATTCGTGATATAGGACAAATATTTTAGATTTAATAACTTACTCTTAAATTTTCAAACGTACTTTATTGTTCGTATACTTATTACTTTTATTCAGAGCCAAAGTTAGTGTACTTAGTCGAGTTCGTTTTTTCTAATTGCCATTTAATTGAGGGAAATGTTCCTAAACTTCTCTTTACATAGGGTGGAAATTTGATTTTAATAATAGTACTTCTTTATTTCGAAATCATTAAATCATTAAATAGAAAATTTTCAATAAGTTTTAAAAATCAAAAGATATATTTACAAACATATAGAGCGTCCTATTAATACATGTGTGTTATACCTAACTAAAAAATAGAATGTGATAAAAAATGAATTTTAATGCAAATAATTGCATAAAAAGCATATAGGTACAGGGTGTCCCGTTCATGTTTCAAAAAAACTTGTGTGCAAGTTCCCCATGGAAAAATAATAGGGGTAGTTCATGTAAAGTTTGTTTCTTAGACGTCCTGTTTTCGAGATACAGTGTGTTGAAGTTATTACTTTCCAAATGATTTTCCTTAATTATTTTTAAATCGGCTAAAGATAAAAATTCATTTTTCTCGAAAATGGTACATGCTACTGAATTTCGACAAGTATACCTTTTTTTTGTAGTATCCTAGTATCCTAGTTTGCACATTATTCTTAACGTACAGGTGATGTTTATTCGTGTACTAATTTAACATTTTTTCTTTAGCCGATTTAAAGATAATTAAGGAAAACCATTTGGAAAGTAACAACTTCAACACACTGTATCTCGAAAACAGGGCGTCTAAGAAAAAAACTTTATATGAACTACCCCTATTATTTTTCCATGAGGAACTTGCACACAAGTTTTTTTGAAACATGAACGGGACACCCTGTATACATACAAATTTTCACAAATAAAAAATTATTCGACAACAAATTTGATACTGAAAAAATGGTCAAACATGAAAAACTCCTTGTATCCATTAAACAAACCAAAATATAGAAAAATGTGGTTTTCAAATTTAGCCATGGTATTTTCGTCTTTCCTGAAAAAATACGAGATACCTCCCTATAATATGGAAATTGGAGGACCCTGTACAGATTTAAATTCTGCAGTTCCTATAGTGGAAAGGAGCGAATGGACTAAATCCTACCTTTTCCAAAATCATCTTTTTCGAGACTAGGAGACTTTTCTGTTTCTTGAAGATACTTTTTTATTAGCTTACTAACTTTGAAGATATAATTGAGAAGAGTAATGTGCACTATTAACAAGAATGAAAATAAATTAAGTCGTTTATTCAGTTCAAAAAATATATATATATTTTATGTAATAATAACCTAAAGCACCTTTCCACGAGTATATTTAATTAATGGACATTTGGTATGGACTGAAAATTTGGAAATTTGTTTAAATAAATTAGACGGCTGATTTTTTTTATAATCCTGGACATTTTTAAGCTAATACGTACGTAAAGTAATTTAAGAAAATGTGTGTAGTTATAGCAACAATACCGATTTTATAAGAATTTTATTTTGTAATTATCTGCTAATATGTAGTTATATAAATTAAGGCCAATACCTACATAAGGTTTAAATGTGTATTTACTACTTATATAGATATTAATAATATATAATGATTTTTGTTTCAGCAACAATTTCCGCCATTTTGGCCTGAAGGGAGGGCTCCGAAAAAATACGGCCCAGTGTTCACAATTGATCACATCTCGCACAGCCACTATTCGAATATCAAAACTTGGGTTTTCCGTATAAACAAAAAGGTAAGAACAAAGTTATCCACAAAAAATAGATCCCTAGATTTATCCCTACCCCAATCTTTTAATAAGTTATCGTTTTAATTAACGCTTAAAGTCGATTTAACTCAAACTTTTATACACAATTAAAATTCTTGTTGTTTATTTCGGAGCTCGAAAATGCTTTCCATTCTGTTTTAAAAGCGTGACGTTTTCTAATGAAAGTCCCATTAACCAATAAATTTTAATTAAAGTTTATGTATTAATTAATTAAACATAAATGTTTACTTTTAATACAGATTTATATTTTTTTTAATATTTCATGCACCTTACTGGTATGTACAAGGGTTATTCACATTACATTCTACCCAGACATTTTCTTGCAATCTTCAAGATATGTAAAAAAACGATTGAATGTTGAATTTCGAGTCCAAGTTCCGTTTTTTTAATGGAAGAATTTGCCTTTTTTCTGATTACAACAGTTTATACATATCATATATTTAACAGTTTGCACAATATTTTGGTTTCTTTACTGACCCTCCACAACGGATAAAATCAAAATGGGCAGCCATGAAATCAAAGCATATTTTTATGTTTTCTATTAAATTTACTTACGAAATCTCAATATTTTTTATAAAAAAAGAGCTACCTATATCAGTTATGAAAACTGTTTTGTGATAACTCCATCCTGTTCTAGATGAAAAACATTCTTTCAACCAAGTTTCTATTGTAAAGCGGCAATTTTATGGTCCGCAAGAAGTCTTGATTTGACCCCCCATCTTAGTTCTTTCACAACAGGGCACCTGAAAGTTTGAAAGATAAAATAAACAAAAAACTATCTAGTAATTTATATGAATTAAGGGAGAATAAGTGTTGTTGTTGTTTTTGTTGTTGTTGTTGTTATTGTTGATATTGAACGATGTTGGTACCTACTACCAATGAGTTTAATAACACTGGCATTATATTGCGTTGTATTGTATTGTTTAGAATACGTTTACAATAAAGAATTGAATAGTTTGTTTAGTAAATTTAATAAAATGGAATGGCATAGATACGCACTGATTCCAAGATAATCCTAGCTATATTCCTTGCATATGGTCAGTAAATAAACGAAAGTATATAAACATAAAACATGTGTATACAGTTGCAATCGTGGAAAAAAAAACAGATGTTTAATTTATAGTACCTCCGAAGTGCAATTGTTTTGTAATGCATTATTAACTATTTCCATAGAAAAGTAAGAAAGTTAAGGTGGTCAAATATTATGCGAATACCCCTGTACAATTATGGTTTATTATGTGGGTATCTTTTTGCTCACAAATAACGGATATGAAACATGACATTCGGACCTGAGGCTCGTAATATATCAAAAAAATTAATTGTATTTTCTGGAGTCGCCAACAACCCGGACAAAATGTAATTTAGTCTCATGTCAAATATATTTCTTTTACGCTTCGAATGATAGGTAGGTATACTTCATGTATTTTCCAGCATCGCACTTTATTAATGATTAGGCAGTATGTTCTGGTTATGTTTATATTTTATTCATAAATAACGGTAAAGTAACGATTTTTGAAATATAAGCAAAGCGAGTGAGATTTTAAGATTGAGAAAATTAAAATTAGTCGTACAATACAATATAGGTGAGTAAATACCAATAGAGAACATACAGGTAACGCGATTTTTCAGGAATTATTTACTCCTGCCCTCAAAAACGATAATCAATGTGAACTAGCAAAATACTATACAGTGTAGGAAAGTACCGATAGTCTATCAGAAGTTACGTGAGAGCGATAAAGTAAGCCATAGAAATCCATGTCATAGACAAGGATGGCTATAATGAAGGCGTCTAATAGTCAACGCCCATTTCGCCCTGCCACAAATAAGATCCACTTCTTATTTGTGGAAGGGCGAAATGGGCGTTTACTATTCGATGCTTTCATTATAGCCATCCTTGTCTATCACATGGATTTCTATGGCTTACTTTATCGCTCTCACGTAACTTCTCATAGGCCATCCGTACTTTCCTACACTGTATTTTAAAACTTCAATCTCCAAGTTAGATAATTAGCATTCAGACACATTTTTAAAGATTGCGTACAATACATGTTTCAGTTTTAGGCTAATTATTCTATTTAGAATTAGATTTTCCATTTAAGTGTATTTTTTCCAAAACAAATTAATTAATTAATTAACTCTTATTTTCATTGAAATGACCATAAAGGCATAGGTCGCAAAATTTATTCCTAATACAGTATATAATCCTTGGAAATATTGGAAGTGAAATGTAAATTTTAATCTGACGACGATACTAACGTACGTATTTGTTTGTACCTACATGAAAATGCATGGGTTGCAAAGAGGTACTCCAGAATCAACGCCATGAATCGCTGTCAGATTTTGTAAATACTGCGTACGAATCAAAATAAGGAGAAAGTTCATTTATTTGAGTATCACTGCTAAAATAATAAAGACAGGGATGGAAATGACAATCATGTGCTCTAATTTTGAACGAAATTGAAAATAAGCCAACAGCAAGTACAAAGCAATTAACAAAACTTCACAATATGAATCATAATATGACAGTTTGGTGATGAGTTCATCAGGCTTTCACTGAAAAAGGCAAGATTATTGCAAATAATTGTCGAGATGCTGCATTGCATGTCAAAGCTGAACAAAATTTTCTTGAAATGTGTATCTATCATACATCCAGTTCAATACCGCCGTAACTGCAAATTTTTAATTTTTGATTTTATGGCAGTATTTCAGTGCCAACATATTTAACTTCGAAATGAAATACAGCCACAAGTGATTAAGTTTTAAAATATACCATATTTTGCAGATATGACAGATATGGCGCAGATGTGGCTCCTTAAAATATAAAAATTTCAGTGCAATAACGCCATATCTAACAAAATTCTAATTTTTATCTCAGTCTATAATTCTTCTATGTATGATTATATATCAGCAACATGTAAGTATACTCTATCATTTATTTTATCAATTATGGAACTAATTAAACAACACCATTGTTTTATTTCCTTCTACTCAAAAATGTTATAATTTACACTTGTGGCAGTATTGAACTGAATGTACGCTATGTATGTATGCTGATAATAAGTGATAATTTTATTGGTCATTTTTTTTCTACCTTAGAAACTTACAACTGCAATGGCGGCTGGTGATAATTACCGTGGGACCCGTACCATTTTTAGGGGTCTAAGCCCGAAAAAAGAACATCCATCAAGAAAAAGATTCGGGAAATTTGCAAAATAAACAATTAAATTGTGGGCATAGAAATCAATTCCTAAGAAACGATATGAATCCCATGTTTCATTGAGAAAATATGACTATTTTAATTTTTACCAACCACCACTGCATGTTTGAAAATTATTTAAGTCCTTCAGAGCAACTCGTCTCTTCTTCTGGATGACGTAGGTATCTATAAAGATCTACCTGCTCTTTAGTACTGAATTGTAAGAAAATGTTTAGGCGTAACATTTCCCAATAAAGCCATGGATGATGAACAACTGTGCATATGTAAATATCTTAGAAACGTAGAATTTAATTCCATATATATACTTTCTTCGGATTATAGAATTTGTATTTTTTCTCTATTCTTCAGAAGCATATCTTTTATTTCTTTATTAAATTATCTACAAACACCGTAGGCGTGTATTAGGGAAATTTAATTTAAAAACTTACAGTACAATACAAAGCTAATGTTGGAAATAATATAATGTATATGAGTAATGAAGTGTCTTAATATTATATTAAAATATAATATTATTTAAATAATTCTAATTTAAAAAATGAAATCGTATAAGCTCTCATATACGATTTAAAAATAATTGATTCTCCATACCATTTCAAAATTATTCGAGTTCTTTGACGTCTGTTAATTTACCAACTCAAGAAGGGGTTTCACTAGATATAGTTCAAAATACACGGTCTCAGAATGTATCCAAAAAAAAATTTATGAATGTGCTCTTACAAATACAATTTTATAAAAAAAATCAACGGCACTAGAAACTGGTCCACTGTAAAGTATGACCTTGCGCAAAACAAAGCATGCAGTCGACGACCGGCACGGCGGCAAAGTGTAATAAAAAATGAACGGACAAAAAAATTGAAAAAATTTCTTTTCCAAGAAAAGAATTAGGTAAATAAAATTCTATAACATCCATTTTATATGAGCAAATTCAACTACTTTTGCCGATATTATTATTATTATTAATTAATAAAATTAATTTGTGGTTTTAATTAATTTTATAAATAAATAATTAATAATTTGACTTACCTGATGTACAACTGTTCAAAATTTTTTCCACCGACATGTAAACACATTTGGGCCCGTCTTCTACGAACTAACACAAATGTTGCCTTGCTTCACCATAACTCAAATGTTTCACCATAAAATACCTGTAGATGTTGTCTTGCTTCATCATAAATTAAAACGATATCCATCTACTCCGAGTCGCTATACACGTAAGCCATTTTTGACACTTGAAAAACTATTGTAAACACTATCGCAAAAATGTTAATACTGAAATCGGATTTCCGTGTTCGGAATCGCCTAGAGCCATGTGAAGAGACTGCATTGCGTAGAGCGAACAACGCGAATGACGCTAGAGACTACAGTAGCCCAGCCATGTAAGGGTTGTAAATACTACAATTTCAATAATTCTTTTCTCAGAAACAATAAGGATTTTACAAAAAATTTTTTACGATATTGACTCCATTTTTCATGACGCATCTATGTATTCCCAAAATTTTTTGAATGTTATGAATCACCCTGCCTGTATATCACTATAATTTCAGATAGTGTCGCTGACAGAACTGATGGCTGGTGTTAAGGCGCCCCCTAAGACTGTCCAATTATTTCAACTGACTTGCTGGCCGATGGGGCACAAAGTTCCCACTTCAACTAACTCCTTGGTGGAATTAATGAACATGGTAGAGCGGTGGAGACAAAGAACAGAATATGGTCCAGTCTGTGTAGTTTCTCCGTAAGTTCCTTACAGAAAATAACATTATTATTTGTGTTTTGTTAATATTAAGACTACAGTATTAGAAAGAATTGACAAAAAATAAAAATGTTAGAATAAAACCGATTAGAATACCTAGTATTGACCAAATATTTTTAAATGCATTTTTTTTATTTTAGCGACGGAAGAAGCAGGTGTGGGATATATTGTGCCGCTAATGCTTGTATCGAACAAGTAATTCAACATGGCGAAGTTGATGTTTTCCAAGCTGTTAGAACAGTGAGGAGACACAGACCTCAACTTATAGAAAATATAGTAAGCTTTTACAAGATTATAATTTACTCTATTCTGGATAGAATATAATAAGGGTTTGACCTCTAATCTTTAAAAAAATGTATTGTATAACAATCTCATTTCCAATTATCTTTTTCGCTTTTTTGTCAACAAAAAAACGGCGAATACCAAACGAATATTTTGCAAACTGTCAAAGTAAATATGTGGCACAAATTTAATTTACATATGTGGTCTGGAACCAGTGCCTGATTTACCTAAAGGCTTGTGTAGGCTGCAGCCTACAGGCCCCTACCAACTAGGGGCCCCCACCATGTTAACAAAAAATTTTTTTATGAAAACAAATTATTTTAAGATTTTTTTAAAGACCTCCCCATCATGAACAATAAAGAAAAATTATTTTGAAAAATATATTTTATTCTTAAAATTTAAATAGGCCCCCACCAATTTTCAGCCTACAGGCCCCCACCACTGTAAATCAGGCACTGTCTGGAACACTATATTCAATTTGAGATTACAAAAAAAAAGTTCTTTCTGGAAAAATCAAAAAAAATGATAAAGGGGATAAAATGGTATATGAATATCTCTGTATAATATGCGCAAAAATTAATTCTTGGAATGTGAACAAAGTAGGTATAAACGCCAATGATTGAACTGGAGATGTCATATAAACTTTTTCGTAGAAGAAATTAATACAATTTTTTTTCCTGGTTTGAAATATGTACTACTGATATATTAAAATGAAAAATGAAAACTAAAACGTATAAAACATTTTTGTTCGTTTTCAGACAGAATATAAGTATTGCTACGATGTCGTCCTCCATTACGTCCTCCACTATCTCCAGAAGGATCTTCAAGAAATAAAAGTGAAAACCAGGCACTGAATGCTATGCTACTATATAAAAATATTTTAGGTGTTCCATGAGGCAGAAACTTCATTCTCAAGTCTAGTCCAAGTAACGATTGAGGCCAACACACTGTGAATTAGTAATAATGAATCATATTTTGTGGTAAAAGTAAATTTATTGCTATGTATATTTTTGTTACTTTGCCGCTAAATCTAAATGTAATTGTTCACATATTCAATAAACCTATATATATACAGCCATTTACATTTTTTTTTACCTAGATGTCGCCTCGACTACTGTTAAAAAAAATTGTGGAGTTTTCTTATAAAGTAATTTTCTAAATAAAAAAATAGAAAATTTGATAAAAACGTTTGTTAGTCTCAATGTAAATAGACAGCTGGGCAAAATACTTTCAAAATGTATTTAAATACAAATTACTTAGTAGGTAATTAAAACATTATTATTTAGTATGTTGAATATTCAGTAAATACAGGCTTCTCGCTAAAGGGGGCAAAGTTGCATAATCAGAGGACCAACATAATGTCTCTAAAAAAATCAAGACTAACATGATTAGTTTTCGAAATATTTGAAAAGACCGAAATAAATATGATGTTTTCAACTATATTGTGAGAAACAACTACCCTGAGGACTACAGCTACATCCTCGTTCAACAATGAAATATATCTGCAATATCGAGTAAACAGATGAGATCGTTCGTCAGCAAAATCACCAAACATAAGACTAATGATCCATCTATTAGAATGTGGATCAGAATAACCTACAAAAGTATGTCCTATCTTAATTGTCACTGCTACTCAATACCAACTTACATATACAGATGCAGATTTCTTTGAGTATTGATAATAATAATAAGTGATAATTTTATTGGTCCTTTTTTCAATCTTAAAAAATTACAACTGCAGTACCTGCTGGTGAAAATTATAGTGGTCAAATTTTGATAATAGGCATAATGACAGATTTTGAAAAGCTGTTCTATGATGTTCGGAAATATTTACTATTTCCAAAAAATATCTTATTTCTGTAGAAAATAATAGATTTAGTAGAAAAATATTGATATTTTAATTTTAAGTCTAAACTCACGTAAAAACGGTCGTCGATGTCATGGCGTCTACATCTATGTTTGTCAACGTCAACAGTACCTAAGTACCTGCTAATATTTTGTGTTGCAAGATTCATTAGTTAAATAAAAACACAAAGTTACCATAATAGTATATGTATTTTATTTACCGTCAAATTGTACTTTGGTATAATACCTAATGGATACACATTATCTTTCCATAAAGAGACTAAAACATTAAGAAAATCAGATATATAGTTGTCATCAAATGTAACATTAATTACTTCTACTTTTTTATTTGTACTGTAGTTGCAATCAGCTACATCGAAATAGCCCTTTTGAAGCCCTGTTATAGTACATTGTGTAATGAGTGGGGAAAAGTTGCCAATAGCGCCACGCGGACGCAGTTGACGCACGAGCGAAGCGAGTGCGGAAAGCGCCCAAGTGGCATGGCGCTATGGCAACTTTTCCGAACGAGTTGCACATACTATTTTCTGTCACAAGTGCGAGTCGTTATAGGACCTATAACATAGGGGGTTAGGTGCACGGAAAGTGCTAGATAGTACAACAGCGTGATGTTATTTTCATAGCGCAATGCTCCAACGTTGCGCTATCGCTGTTATACTATCTAGCACTTTCCGTGCACCTAACCCCCTACACTATAGGTCCCATAGCGAGCGCGCGTGATAGAAAATACATTTGTAGCTGCCATCTGCACATAAAACTTCTGGGTCGGTTTCCTTTTTCCACGTAATTTTTAAAAGTCTTCATATTCGTGGTACGTACATTTAATTTCAATAATACTGACTTCACAGAATCCATCAGGCGATTGGCTATCGTGGGATAGCATTATACCACATTTTTTAAATTTTTTCCCCAAACTGGTACAGTTTTTCTCACTTCATCCTCCACCATTCTATCACGTTTCATGGCCGATGCGTCTGAGATTTTTCCTCTCATTACTAACGTGATCAGAGTTGCATCATTGGTCTTGCACCGACTCAATTCAAACGCTCGTGAGGCCGTCACTCTGCCATATCTTAACTCATGCCAAAAACAGCTTTGATGTTGGTCTCGTATCTTCTTCAACTTTCACGTCAACAGTCAATACGAGTTTTTTCAAAAATGTGTCGCAGGACTGTTCTTTGTATTTCAGCACCAATTTATGTTTGAATAAACCTTTGATCACAAACATAATCTTTTTGATATTTTATTAACTCGCAGTTGTTGAGCTTTATTTTTTTCCTTTTTTTAGAAACTTTTCAAGTACCTAACGTTTCCTGATTATGGTTTTGGTAACACAAAACTAAGCAACTGATAGTTGGGAAACACAAAATATTTAAACGAAGATAAATACTGCGGATATTGTCGACGTACGAATGACACAAAATGACATTTACATAGATGTGACGTAATTCGCTCTGATTGGTGTTCAACCTATCATGGCGGTTTGCTGTATTTTGTAGTTTTATTTTGTCAAAAATATTATCAATCTAGCTCATAATATAAAAATAAATACGTTTTTCCACGGTCGGGAGTAGAAATCAGTTTCTATGACATCAAAATTAAAACAGAAGTAGTCGATTATTCCCAAGGGAGTATAATCAGAGAACACTATACCAACGAGAAGCGACAGAATCGGCGGTTCCTTTGATGTTTTGTGGTCACGCTAGAGTCGACCGATTTGACAGAAACACAATCGTTTACACTGAGAGAAGTTACACTTTTGAATAGATGTACACTGAACGAACTGCATCAGTATCAAACATTATTCATATAATACAAGGATAACTGTGGTAAAATGTAGACAAATTAGGTATAATATATAAAAAAAAATAATACAAGCTGTTTTACAACTAATATTTTTATTAAACAGATA
>NW_019416663.1:331123-343739 GCF_000390285.2 Anoplophora glabripennis
AAGAGCCTACATCCTCAATATCATCTACAGTTAAATTGACTAGTTCATCAGTTCGACAAGCTCCGGCAATCCCCAGAATTAATCCAACCTATAAAAAATCAAAATACTTAATAATTGAAATACCTAACAACAAAAGTAATCTTACCTTAATCATTAAGAATTCTTTGTCATCTGCACTTGATAGAAAACGGTCGATTTCACCCTTTGTCAATATTTTCGATTTTTTCGCTTGATATCCGTCACCGGTTCTTTTCAAAAATGCGATCAGCTTGGGGAATTTGCTTATATCTATGTTGTCGTAAATTATCAAGCATGACTTAACCATAGAATATTGCGCCCATAATGTGGAAGACTTGTAATTCTTTGCATTTTCACTGAAGTATGCCAACAAAACATTCTCGCTGTATACTTGAACATTTTTCTCGGCGCACCACTTTTTGAACCGATTGTAGGCTATATCGTATAAAGATCTTGACTTCGTAGGCAGCAAATTGCTTATTGCAATATTTGCAGCCTCCACAATCTCTTCCGACTCACAATTATTCATTGTGCACTAAACAAACTTTAAACTAAACCAAACTAGCACCTTAATTTGACAATTCTTTTTGTTTGTTTATTTTGTAGTTATGACAATAACTCAACGACTACTAAATAAATGCTCAAATCCGAATACAATAATTCTGGTGCTACTTACTTCATAATGACAAAATATGTGTTTTTAAGTTAATGAGACCATGGAAAAAATAGTATATACCATTCGGGAGAGATGCTATTTTGTCCTCGGTGCATTGTAGCCCTCGGGCTTCAAATTGCACCTCTGCCAAAATAACGCATTTCTCTCCCTTATAGTATAATGTACTATTTTTATAATCCATGAATTATTTCATTAAATAAACACATAATTTTACTGAATCTTGGTTACTGTCATCATGCCTAATTACCGAAGGACCCGTATCATTTTAGGAGATGATTTTTTCTAGCCCCGCAAGGAGAACTTTCATGAAGAAAAAGATTCTGAAGAAATTTGCAAAATATACAACTAAATTGTGGGGTATCAACTGTTAAAAAACGGTATGAATTATCATTTCATTATCAAAATATGGTCATTTTAATTTCTACCAACCACCACTGCATAGCTAAAAATTATTTAAATTTCCTTCAAAAATAGCTTGTCTATTCCTCTGGATGACGTGTCTATAAAGATATGCCAAAAAATATGGTTTATATACGACTAACACGGCGTCCTGGGTGAGCGGCTACAAACGGCCGGTGTGCGGCTGGCGCGTTCGACGCGATTGAAATGGCCGACGCCATGCTAACGTCTATTTCTGTTAAGAGTGCAGGTCCATTCTCTCGAATGGTCGAGTATATAATTCTCATATAATTTTTAAGATTTAAAAATGTAAACTGAAGCGGCATAGGCGGAATTATCAAATAATTTGGTCGCCTCGTCCGCATGAAAACCGCACGAGCCGCTTGTGCCGGGCGGTACCTCGTACGTAGGACAGAACCTATGATGCCCTAATTTTGAAAATCACTGCTTCGGCCGTTCCGGACGCACCGGCCGCTCCGGCCGTTTGTCGCCGCTTACCCAGGACGCCGTGTAAGCGCCTGCTCTTTATAATTGAATTGTAAGAAAATGTTTAGGCATAACATTTCCCAATAAATCCATAGAGGATGAACACCTTGGCTTCCTCAGATACTAGATCTAAGTCTACTTGATTAGAATATTTAGGTAGAACTAATATGTTTTGTGAATGCCATAATTACCCATTAGTTCTTCCCTCTAGCTATGCCCATGAGGTATCCAATTTTTTTCCATTATCTGTAAGCTGAAAATAATGTTACCAAGTTTTATGACTATGTGATACTATACATTTAACACCCTGTATCTAAATATCTAAGACACAGAATTTTAATTCCGTTTAATATTTCACATATTATATGGGTTACCTAGGAGTTAATTAACCACCGTTGCATATTTATAAATAAATATGTTTTTAACTATATTGTGAGAAACAACTATCCTGCGGACTACAGCTATATCCTCGTTCAACATTGAAATAATCTGCAATACCGAGTAAACAGATGACATCATTCGTCAGCAAAATCACCAAACATAGACCTACTAATGATCCAGCTATTTGAATGTGGATAAGATAGGTATAACCTAAACCTACAGAGCATGTCATACCTTAATTTTCACTGCTTTTCAATGCCAACTTACATATAGGAGGCGTTCTTTTTTACATCGCAAATTCACCTTGGTGGAATCTAGGTTTCAGCAAGGTGTTTTTTTATTTTTGGTGGATTTTCGGTGACACACAAAAACGCGTTCTTAAATAATGACTGATGTATTTAGGTTAACTCAACCTGATGCCATCATGATGCAAGCAATTCTCAACCGTACTTTGACTTCGGTTGTTCTATGATAAATTGATCTGAACCTTAAAAAACTGATTATTCTGTGCTCTAGGCAAAGGCAAAATTAAAAAGAAACATAAATGGACGAACAAGAGGCTTTAGACGTCAAAATAATATATGTAATGACGTTTCATATACAGGAACGTTTTCGTATTAACATCTTGATTAACATTGCTTTTGTAATAAATATATAGTTATGAATTCAAAACTCAACAGAAATTCTACCATAAGTCCAACAAACCCGTTCTTAAATTTTATCTCTAGTAGTCCGTTGGTATCACAGCAGAAAGTGACGTATTTCAAATTCTTGTGTCAACACAAATCTATGGCAAATCTAGCAGATGAATTCTATCAAAAAACTTATGCTGTAAAAAAGAACGCGCCCATACAGATAGATTTTTTTGAATGTTGGTGAGATTGACCTATAAAACATATATTAAATGTAGAAAAATTGTACCTTTATTATGGGTTACCTGCTTCCTGCATTTCCATGTCATTATACATCAAATATGCTGCTTCTTAATTTCAATTGTGAATGACAAATAAATTAAAAAGGCCACAATGTTACAAATATATTTTTTTACCTACTCTAACTTTTATAAATGTAATGATTTAAATTGTTTAAATCTTATGCATTTGTTTGATTTTAAGCGGTAAGACCACTGTATAATTTTCAGAAAATCAATTATTTTAGGAAAGAAGTTTTATGCCTTTCCCAAGTGTGTCGGGCTATTCCGAAACGACTACCTTCGGCACATAGCACTACAGGCACATACTTCTATCCTATACTGATTATTACCTATAGTTTCAATTGATGATCTTGTTTCCAAAAAGTGGGGGTGAGACGTACTCCGTGTGCTTTGCGCATGCTCCATAATTAGGCGCGGTTGCAATGTGGGTTGCATTCAAATTCAAAAGATTGTCACGGCATGCTCTGTACTATAGCCGATTATATATGTACATATAAAATGTTATTAAATATATTTTCACTGAGTTCACTCCAATTTCTGAATGTTTACTTTTCTACTGAGTCCTCTATAGAATAGGCTCCATGTTCAATACATTATTTTACTATTTATTAGTTTCAATAACGTATTGCATAGCAGTATTTAATATTTTGTAGCCTTAAATAAAATAAAACAGAATACAAATTTATATGCTTTTAAAACTGTGTACATAGGCTATGTTCGTAATTTTGGACATTTTTTAAATAACATTGGCGTATTTATTAAACAAAAAATCGTCACTATTCGCTTTATACAGCACAACTGAATTATTTTGTTTCATAAAAAAAAAGTTTATTACATAATTATTTATTGTAGTGGTTTCTGCAGTTTATTCGATAATATAAAAAAATGGTATAAAATATCTATAGGAGACCAATCCGATAATGATGTCCACTATTCTAGGAAGGCTCTTATCGAGTAAAATTTTGAAACATTTTTACTGAGTATCAACACAAGATGAATTAATAGAAGAGTTAGTGAAGGTTTAAACAGATTATAAAAAAAAACTCAAGATACACTTATTTATTTATTTATTTATTAAAATATACACTATACCATAACAGTTTTTAATATTTAGCTATTTACAAATATAGTGTTCTAAGAATAAATATATTGTATTACTTTAGTAGGAAAAGATAAAGTACTATTAAGTCATCTGAAAAATAGGAGGTCCTAGGTTATGCCATCGTATGATGTTATAAATATTTGTAAGGCGATTGAAATACTTATTAGGCAAACTTCTTAAAAAATAGTAGCGAATATTTTATACAATATTTATTGGGCTTAAAAGATTCAAGTGGAACCAGAATCATTGACAGCAATAGAAAAACTGGGTTCCTTGGTTTTATAATATGTTTGTGTAACATGTTTCCACTTTACAATGACTTGAAAAAGCACAATTTAAAATATCTACTGACTTTTAAATTGAGTCAGGACCATATCGAGACATTCTTTGGGGCAATAAGAAGTAGGGGTGGCTTTAATAATAACCCGAACGCCATTCAATTTGAGGCGGCGTATAAAAGGCTCCTTGTAAAAAATGAGGTGTGTGCCTCTCAAGATGGCAGTTGCCAGTTGGACCATGTTCCGATTTTAAATTACTGCTCAAATAAAATAACAGATCCGCTTTGCGAGACAAATGAAAATGTAGCAACAGATGATAACGCCTTATTTGACCATGATTATGTAAAAACGTTATACGAACTCTCTCCTTACGTAGAAGATGTCACTTCATATATAGCAGGATTTATTTCCTCGTGAATTTAAAAAAAATTACGTGAAATTTGTAGAAAATATTTAGTCGGAAAAGATAAAGTACTATTGACTCATCTGAAAAATAGGGGGTCTTACGTTATGCCATCGTATGATGTTATAAAGATTTGTAAGGCGATTGAAATACTTATTAGGCAAATGGAATGTTCTATTAAAAAAATAAAACATTTTGAAAAAGTAATTGTAAACAAAATTTTATACAATGTACATGTTTTTTCTGATAGTTATATGGTGGAACATATAAAAACGCAGAATATTTTGGACAACCACAGAGTAGAATTAATTAAATTGATTTGCTTAAAGTATATCACTGTGAGAGTTCATTATGAGGCATCCAAATTAGTTAATGTGTCAGTAAGAAGTAAATTTACAAAACATATCACTTTTAAAAACCAATAAATGTTATAGTACAAGATCCCTACTTAGATCGATCATCACCCATCGAGTTTTCTAATGAAATTTGAATTTTGATAATATAATGTATTAATTATTATCAGCATTTGTATTAGGTGTATGTAAAAGTATCTGTAAAAGTAGCATTTTTTCGTTGTAAATATATGAGTGCACTATGCACAGATTCGCTTAAAACTTGTGCCGCAAGTCTAACACGCATTTTATTATCATAATAACAAATATGCTGTTTATTAATTTTACACCCTAAATGAAGCCCCTCCTGTTCTTGAATTTTCACAATATTTTCTATGAAGTCCCACATTATGGGTAAGTTTTCTTCATCGTAGAGAACTTTTTTGTCTCCAAATGTGTTGCGAACAAGCTTTATCATATGACAAGCATCCCAAAATACATAAACATTTTCTTTTGTAACTGGATGAGAAAAATAGGGTTTAAAAGCAAATCCGTATTCAAAATTGGCACCTAAACATTTAGCCATTGACAGATTCACACTAGCCCCATCAAAGCAAATTGACTGGCAAATTTGCCAGTTTCATGCAACAATACGAAACAAGTTTTTAATAAATTTGCCCTTTCCATTCCATTAAGTGATTTAATTAAAAAGTAACCCAGTGGGATTTTCCAGTGCCCCCTAAGATCAACTGCCATAAAAACAAGGGCACTTTTCGCAAGGGGGCAAGAATCCGTGGGAATGTCTCCACTTCCCAAGTCAACATATCCAAATAATCTGCTGCCTTTATAAAGTATTTGGCTTCGTACTGACATTTCATCTATTGTGATGTTGCAAATAACTGATTCATTTTTTGATTTTTCTTTTAAAATTTGAAATGCTTCCTGAGTAAAACCAGGTCTTCCATTGACAATGGTGTACCACCGTCTCAAAGTTGACGGATGAGGTAGCAGGTTTCCCCATTGTCTTACATAGTTATATGCTCTGGATGAATAGAATTGAAGAGTTAAAGCAAAACATCTCAGTTGTTGCGAGTACTTCAATTTTCTTGATTTTATTTTGGAGTTTATCAATTCCACTATTACTGGGGGAGTTCTGTCCTGTAAATACACATTTAACATTTATAAAAATTATATAATTTGGTTTTGTTCATCAGTCACTGAAAAAGTACATTTTCCAATTTTTACAAAAATAACTTTTCAATTTTTCTTTCTAATTTTCCAACCGATGCAACGAAACAACAATACAATATCTAATTATAATTGACTTAATTGTTTTATTTTTGTTGTTTTGTTATAATGAAAGAACATGAATTGAAAATATGGTTTCATATTCATGGACCATAAATATTGCTTCCCACCTATTTATGGAATATTAAAAAAAGTATAGTATCTCAGATTGTAATCGGGAAAATATAACTGGTAATAGAACTTGTAAAAATAAAAGGAAAAGTTCATATGAATTTACAGGTTTCTCAGTTTTACTTTCAAGATAGAGGGTGTAAAATTTACCAAAAAATATTTTTGGTAAATGAGTAAAGTCTAATCACATCAGATAAAGATATCTACTTATCACTAAAAAAAATGGAATTTTACCATAATCAGCCAGATGGTTTTTGGGGTATTTGAAGGATTTTTTTTTGTTAATTTTAACAATTTGTATCTTGAAAACGAAGCTTTAAAATATACAAGTTCATATAAGTTTTTGTAAGTTCTATTGCTCGTCAAATTTTCTTGACTAAAATCTGAGACACCCTGTACAAGTATAGCATTACCAGGGATGAGTTCGCCACACACCAAGGGTGGTACTTTTCCCGATACGTTTTTCTAACCAAGGTAACATCATACAAGGATGATTAAATTTGATGTTCAGTAAAAGTACCTCGTTTCGGTGTGTGGAGAACTCATCTCCGATAGTGTCTACACCGAAGGTTCCAACCCATCTTCTAATATTAACCAACTATAACCATTATAACTTTACCATTAATATATCGCCACAATTTTCACTTATTAGATTTTAATTTTTCTACAAGTTCCTTCAATGTCGATATCTTCTTTACAAGTCGTCTTTTATCTTGCTGCAATTTTTTAATCCTATACCGAAGTTGACCTTGAACATATCGGGACTGGTAGAGAGCTCTCTTAGCACGTCTTGGTGTTGCTACATCTGGGCTTGATCTTCCGATTCTCTGATTTTTTCTAGGGGTAGAAACAATAACATCTTCACCTGACAATGGATCACTTTCTAAGGCAGAAGTTGAGGGTAATTCAGTAAACTTAGGTTGAGATGATACAATCCTTTCCATTGATTCGTTCTTTGTCATCCGATCCATCTTAAGTTTTTTTGAAGGGACTTCACTAAATTCATCGCTCTCGTTTTTCTTTTCCACTGCTGTAATAAAAAGCATGTTTAATTTAAACTGAATATAAAATTTAGAAGAATTTAGACAGAAGTGTAATTTGTTTTCAAATAATGTCGAAAAAAGTAAAAGATTTTATGAAAATTCGTTTTTTTTTCAGATATTTCTGAAAGTTTTCAGAATTTTACAAAGTTCAACATAGCATCTTGACAACTATCAGATTGCGCAACTTTGCCATAATTTAACTAATCTAGCTTGTATCTCTTATTGTTTCCAAGATCGCAATGAGGCTCGAAAATCAGCCACCCTGTACATAAATATAGGAAATAAATAAGTTACAAAAACTGTGTTCCATTGACATATTAGGTACTTTATTCCTATTTTTTAGATTAAAAAGTAACTTTGTGATGCAAAAACATTCAGGGGTAATTTCTCTTTGAAAATTGAGAAACGTTTTTCACAGGGATCCGTAGAATTCTTCATATGAAAAACTCCTATTAATTTTCATTGAGGAGTAATGCCCTGAATTTTATTATATTTATTTAGAACCTGCATAAATGTTACTTAAAATTAAAAATATATTAGCTATTGGATAAATATTTAGTACGTATATAGGTTACCTGATAACTGTTGGACATTTGGAGAAATATTTTCCTTATGCGGAACATTCACGGATGGTACAGCGTTAGGTTTTAACTTCCTTTTATCATATGACCCAATAAATCTAGTATAATAGTCTTCCACCTTAAAGTGGTTTGAGCAAATGACAATGGTTTTAACACAATCAGATTTTTCAAATCCACAAGCTAGTTTCCACTTGGCTTCCATTTCCTTATTTGTAGGAAATCTAAAGAAAAAGTTTTCTTTAAGGTAGGTACAAAAATAAAATACAAACACTAACTGCTGAAAGTTGCTGAACTACCTAACAATGTATTTTTATCGACAGCATTTCAGTAATTTGTCAAAAGAACGAAAATTTAATTACAAGAGCATGGCTTAAGCAATACAATACCCATGAATATATACTATAAAAGTACGCATAAATATAATATCTATCAAACATATATATCGATTTTTGCATAATAAACCAGTTCAGTGTACAATATTGAATAATAATAAAAATATAATGTACTTACCCGTGGAGCTAAATTTCTTCGCTTTTCTTTGAACGACATAAGGCACAAAGTCTACCCATATCTCTAATACTAATAACTAACAACAAACAAAGTTTAATAAAGTTTTTGGTTAAAATATATACAGGATAATAGTCGCAATTATTAGAGAAAATACACCAAAGGACTAACACAACACATCAACACAAAACATAATGAGAATATTTTTAGGTTAGCTTGGCTTTCTTACTGTTTACCGTTCTTGGTTCCTTTCAACCAATCAAAACCCATAAAGGAAGCGCATGCGTATGAATACGCTGGTCCGTCGCCCCACTTTTCGGCTTCAAGTCAATCGCAAAATGATTAGTATAGGATAGAAGTATGTGACTACAGGTAGGGTACAATTTAATAACTTCAGTGGCAGCTCGTGACATTGAGAATAGGTGAAGCATATTCCTTGACTGACTAATGAGAAAAAAAAGCGCCGCAGGCGAAAATTTTCAAATTTTCAAGGTCAAACGGTTTTAAATGAATCTGGAAATTTTTAGTTGCATTTGCGATATATACATATTACCGAAAAGCTAACGTTCGTGAGAAGGATCTTCATTTAGATTTTATAACAAATAGAAATATTAGTCCGGCTTGTAGACTTCTGCGAACATTAACGCACACCGTACAATCATGTATGTTCCTAATAAGCTTTGTGGTTACGACAGCCTCGCGCGACGTTCCCAAAATTGTTAAATCTCTCCTTATTCCACACGCCCGACTTTACACCCACAATTAAACACGGCATACCAGAAAAGTTTTTTTTAATAAACACTTCCACAAACCACTCTTATACTCCGAATACCATTCTTTCCAAAACTTCCGAACGTACACATTGTTTTTTGAATAGCGTTTCCAATAAAATACATACTGGATCTACAGGGTGATTCATTTACAATGGGAAAATCGAATGCTGAAGATACTACACGTGAAATGGTGACCATTGGCGCAAACATGCCTTATCCGAAAGTTTATAGTTTCGGAAATACAGGGTGTTGAAAGTTAAAATTTTAAATAGTTTTTTTGCGATTATTCTGAAAATATGTAGGTTAGGAACTTGAAAATTTGTGAAACTATATTTTTTAGGCGACGAATAAGATGCGTGTTGTAATTTCAGCATTGCCAATAGAGGGCGCCACTTACGACCCATTTTACCGAAAATTTAGTTAATAACTTTTTACCCTGTATGTCTAACATGAAACTTAATTCATAACCTGAAAAAGCAATCATTTTTCCAATAATTATGTATTCTTGTTTCATTTCGGTATCTCGATCCGTTTTCGAGAAAAATCGATTTAACGAACACCAATAGATTCTTCCAAATAGAAAAATGAAGAGGATTGAAGTCCGGACTTCTGGGTGGCTAAGTAAAAATGCTGCCACGGCTTGAAGAAGTTCCACTTTATTTAAGAAGACATGTGGTTCATGCACGACGGAGCTCCACCGCATTTTTCTTGGCCAGTGCGTACATATTTAGATGCAGTTTTTCCAAATCGCTGGATTGGCCATCTAAGCATTTTTGCTTGGCTATCCAGAAGTCCGGATTTCAATCCTCTTGATTTTTCTATTTGGTCTCGAATGAAAGATATAGTTTACAAAGAATCGATTGGCTCGTGTGAAGAGTTATGGCAAAGAATACAAATCGCTGCCAACGAAGTCGGACGCAATCCCAATATGTTGTTTCAAACTCGAAGATCTCTCAGAAAACGTATAAAGTGTATCAGTGTCAACGGTGAATTATTCGAATAATTACTTTAAATCATAATTACGTATTTTATTTGTTTTATTGTTAATTGTTGTAATAACACGAAGAAACACTTGGTTTGTTTTGCTTTTAATTTCTAAGATTATCAAAACATAGTGTTCGTTAAATCGATTTTTCTCGAAAACGGATCGAGATACAGAAATGAAACAAGAGTACATAATTAATTGCAAAATGATAGCTCATTCAGGTTTTGAATCAAGTTTCATGTTAAATATACAGGGTAAAAAGTTATTAACTAAATTTTCGGTAAAATTGGTCGTAAGTGGCGCCTTCTATAAGCAATGCTGAAATTATAACACGCATCTTATTCGTCGCCTAAAAAAATATAGTTTCACAAATTTTCTAATTCCTAACCTACATATTTTCAGAATAATCGCAAAAAACTATTTAAAATTTTAACTTTCAACACCCTGTATTTCCGAAACTATCAACTTTCAGATAAGGCATGTTTGCGCCAATGGTCACCATTTCATGTGTAGTATCTTCAGATTTCGACTTTCCCATTGTTGATTAATCACCCTGTATAATCGTGCGCTAGGCGACGCAGTTCGTATAAACTGTTTAAAGGCAGGCGATGGGCGATGACAATGCTGCTTCAATATCCGCGTCACTCGTTCCACAGACAAAATAGCTATAGCCACAGACCACTACTCGAATAGGCCAGCAGTTTTAAATTTCCGAATTGCCGGTATAGTACACCACCAGCAGAATTTTAGGAAGGATCAAATGCAGCGGCCCGCATACCTACGCGTATCCTAGCAACATATAAACAAGACTTTGGTAATGTTGCCAGGCGTACTTACGGATTTCTTTTGTACACTTTTTTATCAATATCTGTTTTTTGCGTTACGTTACTGTATTTACTTAAATGTACGATGTAGGTATTGATAAAAATGTTTTTAAAGAATCAACGAACATCTATGTAGTTTAATATGATATATATTCTGCCGCGGTGTTACAATTAAGTTATTTAATCATAATTTCGTTAATTAGCTACCTATTTTAATTTTTTGGTATTGAAATACTGCAGAAAATGTATTTCCAAATAAACAAAATTCATAATGATATTTTAAACAGCTTGTAATTATAATTTTTTTAATATTTGATGATGACGATAAATTTATTTAATATACAAGGTGGGTTATTAGTACGTCGCGGAATGTAGGTACAGGTTTTTTTTGTATTTTGACATCCACTTATAGCTTTAATAATTAAAGATAGAAAGAAACTTTAAATACAAATAAATGTACGACTTTTCCTTTATTTCCTTTGACATCAAAATTTGCTGGCATAAAATATACCTGTATATGTTTAAAATAAAAAAAATCATTAAAAAAATTAAAATTCATCCTTGTGAAAATAACAAACGACGATTTTTATAACTAACCTTTACAACAACATAAGGAGAATACCTAAAAACGAAATAACATTAAAATACCTACAATTTTTACAAATCAACATGCAAGTAATTGTGATGATACAGTTGAAAATATGTTTTAATTTACTATTAATTGCTTCAAAAACAAATTCAAAATTATCAAGCATTTCGTCCTGTATTTTTCTTTCAATACTTGTAAATTTTCAGGTCTTTAAAAAAATATATGTCTAAAGGACTGACAATGAGATCGGGGCTGTTTTCTGGCCACCTAAGGTTTCTAATAATATTTTTTAGTGTTCGTTGACGGGATTCTTCCTCCAAAATAAATTTGCCAATATTCCTGAAGAACTTTTGCACATTATTGTTATTTGAATAATACAGTTAATTATGTTTTATTTTTCGTCATCAGAATAACCCATTGTAATTTTTTTTAATGTTTTAAATTAAAATGGGTTATTCTAATAATGATAAATCCCATGTATTTTTAAAAGAAGGTTCGTTTCTGTCGTTTTTGTCTGATTGTGTGCGAGATAGAGTTATAGTGTATGATAAAAATAGAGTGACTCTGTCCTCATAGAGGGCTTATCTCTCTCTCTCTATCTCTCTATCTATCTCTATCTCTCTCTCTCTCTCTCTCTCTCTCTATATATATATATATACAGGGTGGTGCAACCAAGATGGGGTGGAAGATTACGCCTGAACGACGAGGAATTATGAAATAATTTTTTGTCACGAGGTGCATAGTTAAGAGATCCATATTCTAAAAATATTTTCATTATACAGGGTGCACACAAAAGTCCGTGGCAAACCAAACATATGTTTTTTTAAATGGAACACCCTGTATTTGAATCCTAAAATGAATTCTACCCATTACTACGATGTTTTTG
>NW_019416663.1:344206-352169 GCF_000390285.2 Anoplophora glabripennis
TTTTTTCCAAAACTTATTTATTACGTATATAACACTTGTGAGTAAAACAATTTAATACTCAAAATATACCTAGGTATTTTAATTATTAAAACTCAAGTCGTTTAAAATATCTATATATTTACATAAAACACGAGTAAAAATAAATATCTTTGATAAAAAAAACATACCGCAAAATTAAAAAAACATAAAACTAAAACTGAAACATTAAAAAAATACTGATAGCTATGGTTTCGTAAATAAAACAAAATAATCAAAAATAAATTACAAAAATTGGACTAATTAAAATTATATTGTGAACTTGTAAAGGAACCGGCGTGTCATAACGAGATTGAACGCGGCGCAGACACGCAGACAGTGCCACACATCTGCATCTATCCGATCCAGTTTACTGTATCATGACACAATTGTGCTGACACGTTGTGTTGATACAGCAAGCCGTGTCGGTATTGTTGTGCCAATACACGAAAATTTACAGTGTTACCCATGCCTAGTTCTGAGTACAGCACTCAGTGGATGACGCAGAGCGGGGTGTCAGAATATATGAAAGAAAAAAAAAACAGTATTTGCTTGGACTCTAAGTATCAAAAAATCTCCCATGGTTCCTATTGGTGATCGAGTGAAAAACGTCAAAACCAGCATGTCAAAAAAAAATATCAGGACCAACGGTGTGTAGGATAAAAAAGTGTTTATAACTCGGAAACGGTGTGTTGAATCGAAAAAATAATTGAAAAATCTCCCCACCCCTCGGGTTCTGTATGTTCCTTCTGCGTTGAATACAGAAGGTCCGAAGTCCGTATGTCGAAAATAAATTTTGGTAACAAGAGGTGTGTGACGTGATATAGTAAAAAGGCCGTATAACTCGAAAACGGTGCGTTAAATCAAAAAAATAATTGAAAAAATCTCCCCACACCCTGGATCTGTATGTCAGTTCTGCGTTGAATGCAAAAGTTCCGAAGCCCTTATATCAAAATTAAAATTTTGTAAACAATACTCATGCAAATTAAGAGAAAATTTTTTTGGTTTTTTTTCCATATTCAAATTTGCCTGCCGCAGATCACCACAAATTCAACATGCCTCGCGAATATGGCTTCAGCGGCGCCATTTTTACTATTTATGAATAAACATATGTATATTTTTGCACACTTAAAAATATGATTAAAAACATTCTTGAATAACTTCATACTTTTCCTCCCGTTAAAAAAAATTACAAAAAGACGCTTTATTTTAGCATTTTACAATGATGTTACCCTCTAATAAGCATTTCAATTGTCGAGATTCTCTAAGGCCTTTTGACGATTTTTAGGAATATATTTCACATTTTCAGGGTACCGAATTATAATAGTTTATAAGTTTAATTAATTTTAGAATTAAATTTTTTTATGTGAACGTAACGCAAGTCTTTTACGTTTTCAGATACAAGTTTCAAACTTATTAAAAATACTCATCACCTCATAATTCATGCTAAATGCTCTATTCAAATCCAGAAAATGAAAACAGTATTGGATACTATTTTTTTTATTATATTAACAATGTTTCAAATCCATCTGATAATAAACATATCATAAATAGAAATTGCTTTGTAAAAATAATACACTGCAAACCATAAGTTGACAACAAAACTGTAGTATACTAAAATGTCTATTAGTACATTATAAAAAAAAAACCTATTCAAAAGTTATATATAAAAAAAATATATTGCATAAAGTACAGTACATCTTATTTTTGTAAATTAGAGCAATTCGTGTAACAACTTGAGATAACTTAGATAAAAATTAAATATTAAAACCTATCTAACAGCATTTTCTGCTACATAAAATCGTCATAGTCATCAAAGTCATTCACGTAAGCAGACAACTGAGAGAGTTGCTGAAAGAAAACATTAATTTGAATAAAATTTCAAAGCTATAAATTAGCACAAAAATTTTAAATCACTTGCAAATGCATATTTTCGTAGAAATTGGAATATACTACTCACGTTATCTCCTTCCATTTTAAGTTTTGCCTTGCCTTTGCCCTTATTTTTCTTCGTCTTTTCACCTTTTTCAATTTTTTGTTTTTCCAAATATAAATTATCTAAAGAATTTTTTATTCTTTTAATATCTATAGATGACACTAAAACATAAAAGTTTAATTTAATATAAATTTATATTTACTATTGCATTATGAATATGGGAGGAAACATTTAAAAATTATTTAAATGGGAGTATGCCCCATGTAAAAGTAAAATAAAAATGTAGCTTACTTGTGGCACATAGGTTTCTAGTTAAGTTTTCAATAAATGTAGGATATTCTATATTTTTAGAAAGAGGTGTTAGTTTTTTAGATAAAACATCTGCAAAATTCTCAAATTCTTCTTTAGTGTTAGGCATATCGAGATCGCCTATTCCTGAACTAACTTTATCACCACCAAACGTCGTTTCTAAGGCTATTTTTAAATCTGACTCTTTTTGTCTTCGAAGCCTTTCTTCTGATGATATTTCTTCTTCTTCCTGTTCACGAAGCCGCTTCTCCATCTCCTCTCGTTTCAATCTCTAGAAAAATTATTTTTTTTATAAAATTGCTGAAGTACCAGTACCCATGTACAGTAATTAATTAACTTCTAGCATATTTGAACAAAAAATAATAAAATCGCAACAAATTTCTGTTTACCTCTTTTTCAGTTATCTTTTCTTGCAATGTCTTCTTTCTAGGCTTCTTAAGGTCTGTATCTTGCTGCTTCATTTCTTCTTTCTTCTCTTCATCTTCATCCTCCCAGCTTTCCTAAAATTAAAAAATGCTTGATTAGACTACCATTCAAAATACAAAATCAATTTTTCAATATCAATTATATCAAAAGTAATATTTAACCATCACAGCAAACATATATTTAAATACTAATACTATACAGGGTGTCCCGAAATTCATGCAACAAAATTTGGTCACAGATTCTTAGGACAAATTTAGGGGACCCGTGTTTTTTATTTTTGCCAAGTGGCCACCTCTTTCGGTGTTACAGCCCCCTGAAGTCCACCCCTAAGAATAATCTTTTTTTATATTTCAGAACCCTGTTGTACGAGAATCACTAAATTTGGTATACAGGGGTTTTATGACATATGGAATCTGATGGTGCAACGTTTTTTGGCGGGGAACCCCCTTAAGACAATTTTTCGTGGGCTCCCTTGTTTTTGGACCCAAAAAAATTTGGTCGCATATTTAAATTTCTTAAAAATTATCAGTCCACTAGAAAGCCATTAAATTTAGAAACTTTTTGTCTCTTTATACTTTTTTCGTAAAAGGCAATGTTTTCGAGAAAAATGTCAAAATGTGGTCGAATGCATATCGTGGTTCGCCATTTTCCTCAAAAACATTGCATTTTACGAAACAAATATCAAGACAAAAAAGTTTCTAAATTCAATGGCATCTAGCTAACTAATAATTAAAAAAAAAATCAAATTTGCGACCAAATTTTTCTGGTTCCAAAGACAAGGGAGCCCACGAAAAAGTGTCTTAAGGGGATTTCTCGACAAAAAGCATAGCACTGTGAGATTCCACATGTCATAAAACCCCTGTGTACCAAATTTAGTGATTCTTGTACATGGTATTGGGATATAAAAAAAACTTCTTGGGGACAGATTTCAGGGGGTTATAACTCCAAAAGAGGGGGCCAGTTGGCAAAAAAAAAATACGGGTCCAATAAATTTGTCTTAAGAATCTATGATCAAATTTTGTTGCATGAATTTTGGGACACCCTGTATTATGCTAATGGTACAGAGCCGTCATAAATGATTACAAGCCACATGATCGGTAACTTTGTTTGGTACAGTAATTCCATTTCCTTCGTATTGGCAATTAAGTTTTAGTAAAATTAAAACAATAAGATCAAGATTACATTAAAACACAACATTCTGTTCCACTGGCTGGTGATATGGAATATGGTTTGTCATAATTCATTGTAAAAGAATCATTAATATCGGTGTTTTTAGTTGACTGTACCAGCCACAAAATGTTGGTTGCCTAAGCTTTGCAGTCACGGGGCTTGTGTAATCATTTATGAAGGCTCTGTATATGCTTCCATTTAGTTTAGTTTTCGATTTAAAAAATAATTTAAAATTACAGAGTATCAGAAAAATAAGGCCCAAAATTTTAACATTGCATTTATCTCATCATAACCAACAATTTTTGTTAATTTTTTTTCTTGATAATGACAAAATCTTTTAAAACAGAGGTTTTAAGACATTTTTTTTTTATATTAAATTTTCCTTTCCACTACAGCATAAATGAATTAAAAAAATGATTAGTTGAATTAATAATAAACAAAATGGTAACCAATTAGTCCTAGTATTTAGTATTCCATAAGCATACAATTTTAAGATAATGAATAATCGCATAACGCCTTTGTTGGACAATCAAATTTAATCAAATTTGTTTGATCAAAATTGTGCGAAGATGTCATTTTGTAGTCACAGAGTTTGATAAAACTATCAAACTAACCAAACCCTTTTTATTAATTGCACTTTCTTTTACAATTAAATGTAAGATGGGTAGAAATCAGGATACTATTCGAAAAACGAACCAATAGCTTTTGGGGATAGCGCATTCTTAGAAATGTTTATTAATTATTTTAATAGTTGATCAAATTAGCTTGATCAAAATAATTTGTAGCTATGAAAACTAATTTTGATGTCATCATCAAATTATTTTAATTAAACAAATTTGACAAAATTTAATAGACATACTTACACATACTTAAAATATTCACATATGTTACTTAGATATTATTAGTTCTTGCTTTTAATAACAAGTACATGAATAGGATTTGGGCATTTATATCTGGAACACATTGTATATGAATATAACTTTTTCGCCAAAAACCTATGTTACATTTAACTAAATTTACTTCAACAAAAAACTATTTTTTGCCATAAGATGATCAGTTTTCCGAAAGTTGGATAATTGAAAGCAAAACACTAAATATAAGTCTAAGAGTATAACAAACTTTTTCAATCAATTTTTTAAAAAAATGCAAACTGAGTATAGCTTCATAAGTTTAAGTTTCTTATATAGATATCTTATTCCTTAATTGTTACCAGATGTTCTTAATGATACTGAAATTGTATTATTATATATTATTTCTTTAATTTAAATGAAAAATTATATTATTAACTTTTACAATATTTACAACTATCTTCCTACATTCAAATTTCTTACAAAAAATAATATTCTTGATATCTTGATATATGTATTTTTATATTGAAACAAACCTTTAATTCAATATTATTTATCTTTGTGCCGCTCGCTACACACATCGATAGAATCTATACTTAATCGTCTATAGACTGAGTTACATTGAACGTTGATCTATATTCTATCTGTCTTTTGCACTTGGTAGGGAATAGGGAAATGCTTTTTTAGTGAGTGTAAACGGACTTGATTTACCCGTCCTGAGAAACGTCATAGCATAAGTGTAAACGAGGGGTCTAATTTTGTGGCTATAATAAATTTATAAATTAAAAACCACAACTGAGACGTTTTAAAATGTTGTAATAATTAAAAATGGATCAAAGTGCCGGTTATAGCAAACCGTAAAAAATATTGGATGTTATGTTTTATTATCCTTTTTTCAATATTTTCTATATCTTGTTGCCTTTTACGCTGACACGCCAATGGATTTTTGTTCCCGGCACGCTTCATCCCCCTTACTAGTCCAAAAGCTAGCGATGAGTCACTCTCTATAATTTCGACCGCAGAGTATAGTGTGATGTGAACATACAGTCTTCATAAATGTTTACATGTGACCGCCTAGTTTAGACAACCAACATTGCACGACTGATATTGGTAACAAAAAAATCCCTTAATCTTGTCACTAATATTAATGATTCGTTTACAGTGAACAGTGACAAACCATTACATCTATGCTCGAGATATTGTGATTGCTAATTGGATAGAATCTCGTGATAAATTACATCAATCACAGCCAGTGAAACAGAATGTTGTGTTTCAATGCAATCTTGTTGTTTTAGTTTTACTGAAATTTAATTGCCACCATGAAGGAAATAAAATTCCTGTGCCAAACAAAATTACTGGCCATATCACGTGGCAGTAGTATGGTGTGTCTACGCGTATGTGATATCACTAAGGAACAAGATTGACAAAATCAAGGCACATATAATTTTTTCTTATAATTACCATATTTCTAGAGCTGCTGTAGCCTAAACGTCTTGACATTATTCATTTTATAGTGCAACACAGGTAACACTTGTTCCTTGTTCAAATTTCAAACAAAATATTTGTACATAATTTAAGGATATGTTCACATACCACATATAAATGCAGAAATTACACATTTTACATTTTATGTACATGATTAAATTAAATTGTCTATTGAAATAATTCTGACCACATTTTATAAATATAACTACCATAACCACTAGCAACTCGTTTTAGCTTTATGGGAAAAAATCAATGTCCATTTTACAGATTTTATGACATACTTAGAATACTTGCCTGTCCCATTTCTTTGCAAAAATTTTAGGGTAACTGTCTGAGTATTATCATTGAAAAAGTGGAAACTGGCAACAAATCCTTTATTTACTAATGTCATTTTGAAACGTAAACAATAAAACTTTGGATGTAATTCCATATTCTGTTAATTTTATAGCAATTAATGGCTAATAGTAATAGTAACTAAATGAATGAATTATTAAGGAAAGTTTTATTCTCTTTGGACTCTTATATAATGTTTTATGCAACAAGCAAAATGGGTTAGTCCACTGTTTATAAAAAATAATGACATACCATCGAAATGACATTTTCTATTGCACCCTATTCTCAACATGCACATTTTTGTTATTTTACATATTCACTGTTCATATTATTTTTAGTAAATCGCTATTACTAAGATAAACTACACTACTAAATCTAAATTAATACCATCTGTTTTACAGAGAGCAAAGAATGTAAGTATACATGAACAAGTACCTTACAAATAAAAATTTAGACATGCATTTCCATTTTATTTTTATTCCATAAGTAAATTACTAATCGAAGATAATAGTTTTCAGATTAGATATTAATTTGTGCAACATACCTTAACATCTTCTTCCTCATCCTCACCTTCCCATTTATTTGCATGAACTGGAACAGTTGCAGGCGCTGGCGGCTCAAAATTATCGTCATCTAAAAAAATAATTTCCTGTAGTGTTTCTTAAAATATATATTTTGTCATTACCCCAAGATTCCATATTGTTGAATATATGAACTAATTTAGTACCAAACGACCTCAACCTCGAATTTCACGTGTGCTAGATGCTAGATGTGCAAATGAAAGAAATTCCACCAGATGACACTTTAGAACGATTAACTAAACTGTTACAAGCGACGTATATAATAAAAAACAAACCAAATATTATTCTTCAATATCAAACACGATGTTTGAGCTTTTTATATTTTTGATTAGAAGTTATTAACAAGCAAGATTTTTCTAAAATATCACTACACGAATCCACGATCGACCTTCGCACATCCATTGCAATTTGACAGTACAATACTATTTTAATAATGTCCAATTACCAACATAACCATAAAAAGGAACTAACCCTTACCCTTATCGTACTTATATTCTAAATTTTGTATTAAGTGTGAGAGAAACCGTAAAATAAGAATTGTAAGCACTTGGATTGAACGAGATAATTTTTGCGGTTTACTTTAAGAAAACTGAGATTGCTTTGTAACCATAGAAAATATAGTACTAGTAACGCCACGCCACAGCTTAATACCAGTGCTGCCAATAAGATTTTCAGAAGTCCCCGGGGCAAATTTAAAAAATACCCGGTTTTACCCGATACATTACTTTAAAATCCCCGAATATTTACCCTAGGATTAAAATTAATAGGCAATGAAATTAAAGTAAAAAATCGAAGTGTTTTATTTTTATTTATTTTGCCATACATTTACCCGAATCAGTTCCCTCTCTAGACATCGAATG